>NC_090647.1:266773697-266861197 GCF_040937935.1 Hyperolius riggenbachi | reverse complement strand
CAATCAAAATAGGATATGTGCACCAGACTTTACAAGTAGTTTGCAAAAATTATGGAACCCCCCATAAAACCTTGTGCGCCCCGAGTGGCCAAAAAGCTTTGACAATGCTTGTTTGCATTTCCTGTGCAACTATTATACTCCTCCCCATGCTTCATTGCTCCCCTTTGAGACCCAACTTCCACTAGCTGCTGTGACATATTTGATAAATCTTCCCACTTGCTTCCTAATCATCTGTGATTAAATAAATATTCCATAGATATCCTCCTACAGGGAATTGGCTGTCATGCATTGTGCAGTGAACGTGCATAGAGAATAAGAAACAATTGTTAATGGGATTGGTTTGCACAGGTTATTTCAATACTTGGCTGCTGAGAGTATTGGAGAGATCACCAACATCAGTCACTATTTGCCAAATAATGACATTGATTTATAACATAGGTGTCTGCAATAGTAGAATTGTAAAGTTACTTTTGTTATTAGAATGGTGAAATGATGCTGAACCTAATAGATTTAATACACAGCATATGTCTTGTTACACAAGTAATTCATAAAGAATATATGTAGATCTGGGGACAAAAACAATATCAGTGTCATCTGAGGATGGATATGCATATTACTGAAACCTTGCACAACAAAGTCATGTGGCATAGGTGCAGCAGAGAACGCAGTCAGTGTTACTAGCACACACATACAATATTAACAGAAATACAGATGTTTCTTATTGACAACAGTACAATGCTCCGTGACTATCTACACAGTGGATCTTTATACCATTCCTAAAATACTATTTTTTCTAGACAGCTGTGATTGATGAGACTTGTACTCTTCATCTATCAGTGGCATACATGTAATTGTGTAATAAAAAGTGTCTGCGAGTCCTTGTCAATATGACCTAATCCCCAAATATGATGTTCCTTAACCTTTTCAAAAATTGGAGAGCTGACAAACAAAAAGATGTATTCATCAGATTCCATACATTTTGCCATGTAGGGGTTGTCACATCATTGTTGGAGCAAGAAAGCTCTTTGTTTGTCACTTGGATTTTAGTCACTGTCCTGAGATGGAAGATATGTTTTTTCCCCCCATCTCTGACATACAGAATTCAGCTCTATCGAGTAATGAGATACAGCTAAGGTAACTTAGAGCTGTAACAGCAGTTGCCTTCATATTCATCTCTCTATTTCTAGGTTTCCAATTTGTGCCCTGGATTTTATACATACTGTATACAAATAGCAATGTTTACAGTCATGACCTGGTATAACCAGAAATGCTTACAAAGTCTCAGTCCTCGTTCACATTGGGTGCATTTAGAAACGTGTAAGGACTCGTTCACACTATACGCGCTGCTGTGCACATTTCGGCAGTGCGTATAGTATGTAATCAGCAAGAACATCAGAAGTGCATAGTGAGCACTTCAGACATTCCTACTAAGTGCGCTGCGCAGCAATGCGATGTGCTATCGCACGTCCAAATTTCCACCCATAAACGATATTTGAAAGGGTGCCTATGGCAGCGCCCAAATTTTGCTTCTGTTTTAATTATCTACTCTGCACACTCACCTTTTTATGTACTATGCCAAGTGAAAAACAGCAACTATGTGTGCAACAGAATTATTAATAGGACATCATTCCAATTGTCAGTTTTTGGAACTAAATGATCTACATTATCGCTATCGAAATGAAAATCACTGAAATGCTATGCATAGTTAGTGTTTTAAGTGAATGAAATAATCATGGGTACCGTCTGGCTGATCATATATCCTACATAGTTTATGTTCAACAGAAATAAAAAAACTTTTATACATTTTCTTTTGGACTCCAAAACGCTTCTTGTCTTTATGCTAGATGTATTTCAGATTTATCGGTTTTTAAATATATTTTTAGAACTCCGAATATTTCTAACTCTTTCGGAAGCTTGTGTCACATAGCCGTGTCTAATGTTTCTGATGCCCTGGAAAACAATAAAATGTTTTTAGCCACTATTTACATGGTTCATTACTTAGTACATTCACAGTAAGTGGTGAAAGGTTAGATATATAGAAAGGCAAAGAATGGCACAACATAATCCTGCAGACCATGGGCTAACATTTTGCTGCAATTATCAAGCAAACCTTTAGAAAAAGCAAAAGTTCCATGGGTTATAGTTTTTCTGTTATCACAAACTGTAGGATTCTGGATCAAATGCCATGTGAGGAAGATAGTCGCTAAAATTATCAGTGTATAAATTTGTGTAGGAACTGCTGAAATACTGGCATGATAACAATTGATAAAGTGATTCCATACTGTGCCATGTGCTGCCTTTTTCAAAGAGAATGAATAGTACAAGGCTTGCCAAACCAAAAGCTCCTCATTACGAAGAGCCAGAACACGCTCAAAAACAGCTAAGTGATGTAGCAATTACATTCCCTTCTATACCTTTTTACCTGGAAACACACTGGGAGGAAATTTTCAGTTGTCAAATGGTTAAAGGCTGAATAGTCCTCATTGTACACAGAGTTGTGTAAATGTCACTAAGCTCTTTTATTAAAACTCTGCATCCCACTTCATCATGTCGTTTCAACTCCCAGCATCTGTGTGAAATAAGAATTGCTTGGGGTAGAGGTTACACAGATAGCAATTAGATTAACTTGTCAACCTTTACATTTATGTTGTGAACCTACAATACAACATCATGGGATGTGGGTTTGAATATCTAATCCAAAAGCCATTAAGTGTCAAAAGTGTGAAAGGGGCAAGGCAATGCTTCATGTTACCTCTGCACTCACGCTTCCTCTTCCTCACCCCCTCAGTTTACTAAACTGAAAGACTGCAAACTACTATACTTTGGCTTGTCTCACCAAAACACCACTATGTGCAGAAAAACAGAGACTCCAACAGCTAACTATATTTAATATGCCATGTTTCATTCTATTAATTTTAACATAGACTTGTATACAGTGTAAAGGAAAGGTGGGGGGAAAGGCTGCGCGTCCCTAAACACATGCTGCAATTGAATTAGTTAATTGCACAGGCATACACCGCCTCTGCCAGACTGAAAAATGCATGCCCTGCATCCAAGACAAATGCTAACATTTATTAAACTAGGAGGAACTTTAGCTTCCAATATGGTTTGCATGCAAAGTATATTATACTAGACACTTGCGCCACGGTGAGGCAGACCTCCGGGCAAGTGACCTAACCTAAATTTAAAACCTTGGGAGCAGCTAAGCAAAAAAAAAAAGTGTAACTTACATTTGGTAGAACAGTGAGGAGAACGCCAGCGCATACCACTAAGGCTGCATCTGAAATGACCACCAGCTCAGTGTGTAGCACCTAAATAGATTTTCTGCACACTTCGCATTCAATTCAGATGCAAATCATGTGCAAATCTGCTACTACTTATCATGCAAACAGGAAACTCAGAAGGAGGGGCTGGGAGCAGAAAATCTAATTACGTGTTACACACTGAGCTGGTGGTCATTTCAGATGCAGCCTTAGTGGTATGCGCTGGCGTTCTCCTCGCTGTTGTATACAGTGTAGTTGATTCTCTGGATGCAGGTGGCCTGTGTTATTTGGCAACCAGACACAAGGCTATGCATCGCAATGCCTGGTTAGCCCTTTAAAGCACTGTGCACATGAATGCATGCACAGTGTGCTGTGCAGTTGAATGTAAATCTGGGCATAAAATTAAAGGAACCATCCTATATTAACCAGACTAAAGCCTGGTACACACATCCACATGGTCCAATTTTACCCTTACCATGTATTATAAGGACCACCAGATTTTGAATTCTGTACTTTGAACAGAATGTGAAGGTAAGCACTCCAATCAACTTTCTCCAAGAAGCCCTCCAATCAAGACTGGATGGGTGTAGGTAGCTTTACTCACAGCCAGCTTACCTTGTACTGTGAGTCACTTTCCATTACAGTGCTGCCTCCAACGTTCTATCTATATTTGTTTCCTATAGCTGGATCTCACAATTGTAGCACGGACCCTCAGAGCTGCATCATCCAATTTAGAGCCAGAGCCAGCAGTGTTCACCACAGAATCTACATGGAGAATTTATTTTCCTTTTAATGCCAGCGTCTACACACTTTCCTTAGAAATGGTCTAGAGGCAGCCCATATTATCCTGTAGTCCACTAATCTATCATGGATAAGCACATCTGTACTGATAATTCATGAGCAAGGTCCATGCATGTCTAGTAGAACGAAATGCTCATGCACAGAGCAAAAAAGCCATGCATGAGAGACCTTATTCTACTCGGGCATGTCCAGTATGGAAGCACTCACTTACTACTGGGGTTGCAAACCGAAGAAACCTATTTGACTTATGCTGAGTCAAATGGGTAAAGAAGGTCCCTATGCTGGATCAATGGACTGCAGGAGCAACAGGAAAGCCTCTGGGCTATCCAGAGGTGTCATACTGCTGAAGTATGAAACGTAAATAAACCAAACACTTCAGGTGCACTTTAACCGGATATCCCAGATTACAGGGACAAAAGCACAGAATGTTTAGCAGCTCCAGTTGTTGAGCCTCATCACCTAAGCTAAGCACACCTCTGTTTTTGGACTGTTCATTTTGTGGCAAACCGAAGAAGAGTAATTTTGTGAGCAAAGCATTTGTATTTGTAGTCATTTTTCCAAGTTCATAAATCATTGCAAAAGACTATATTTAAAAAAAAAAAACTAAAGGTGTTTAAGATCAATTCATCCAACTTCTGCCAGCTATAAGAGTACAGGAAGTCCTTGATACTAATGATGTTATTTCTGGAAAGCTGAGGGGAAGCTGGCTTCAAAGTGTTATTTTCAGAGCATGTTTTTTACGATTTAGACACTTAACTTTAAAACTAAAATGTTTGTCTGAAAAGACTGGAATCTAGGCATCTGAATAGACAAACCATGCCAACTGAAAATATTTAACTCTTCAGAAAAGGGAGAAATACAGATGCTTTTCATAGAATACCCAATAAGATATACAACATTAAGCCAGAATCATGACAGTCAGTATTGCATCACACCAACCAATACATTGAAACTGAACAGTAGCATGAAAAAACCTGAACCAGACTACACTGTGTTCCAAGTTATTACGCATATTATATTTTTCTCTGCCTTCCCTAAATACTGGATGCAAGTGGCAGTCAGCATAATGTTTGAGTATATTTAAAAAAAAACAAAAAAAAAACTTGGGGACCAAGGGCTCTCCTTATAATTGCAATTTGCACTTACCTGGGGCTTCCTCCAGCCACCTGTAGCCCACGGCATCCTCCTGGCTCATCTCCTGGTCCCGCTAGCGGCTCCATTAATCACCATCTTCTGCCTGAAGTAGCCCATGCGCGCCCCCGCCGTGCATACTGTGTGTCATCACATCGCCTGGCGTGAGAGTCCTGTGCATGCGCGGGTCAGTCTTAGAGAACACTGGCGATTCAGGCCAAAGTCGTCGATTAACGGAACCGCCAGCGGGACCGGGAGAGGAGCCAGGAAGACACCGGGGGACCTTGTGGGCTATGGGGGGCTGTAGGAAGCCCCAGGTAAGCGCAAATTGTGATTTTATGTAGAGCTCAGTGTCCCTTTAAAATGCACTGTTCCAAATTATTAAGCACAACAGTTTCAAAACATTTTAAAGATTGTGAAAAACTGAAAATGGTAATTTGTTGAATTGTCGGCATTAGGAGGCCATATTTACTGAAATCAAAATCTATTTCAATCAAAAACATTAACAGGTCAAGTTACATATTAACATATTACAAATAACATAACAATAGCATATTAACCCCTATTTGACAGCAGCTTCATAATTCTTGCATCCATTGAACTTGTGTGATTTTTGGATAGTTTCTGCTTAAAATTCTTTAAAAGATGTCAGAATAGTCTTCCAGAGCTGTTTGGGTGTAAACTGCCTCCCACTCTCAGATCTGTTGCTTGAGGGTGCTCCAAAGGTTCTCAGTAGAACGGAAGTCAGGGGAGGATAGGGGGCCACACCATAATTTCTCTCCTATTATGATAAAAGCAACCAATGATGCAGAGGTATTCCTTGCTGTATGAGATGGTGCATTGTCAGCAAAGTTCTTTTTGTGCCATGGAAGAAAGTGGTCAGTCAGAAACTCCATATACTTTTCAGAGGTCATTTTCACAACTTCAGGGACACTAAAGGGGCTGAACTCTTCCCATATTTCCAGTCCAAAACATTACTCCGCCACCTTCTAGCTGACGTCACAGCCTTGTTGGTACATGGTGACCATCCACCACTCTATCCTTCTGTTCCATCCAGGGTTGCATGTCACTCAACAGTAAACAAGACTGTTTGAAAATTTGTTGTCATGTAGTTCTGTGCCCACTGCAGCCATTTCAGCTTGTGAGCATTGGTTAACAGTGCGATGATCACACTTAAATGTTTATGAAATAAGGTATTCAACTAATCAAGCCAAGGCATTCAACTATTTAACACTTTTCGGCAGCAGAGGGAACATTTTTATTTCTCATATTGCTTGAAAATAGTGGTCTGCTTAACCTCCCTGCCGTTATAAAAAATTGCTGCGCACGGCAGGGAGGCAGTTTTTTGGCATTATTTTTTTTTTTAGCATGTAGCTAGCCTAGCGCTAGCTACATGCTTCCCCCCTCCCTGCGGCGTCCCCCCGAATGCGCCGATCGCCGCCGGCGCATATACCCATCCGGAAATCCCGTTCTGAACGGGATTTCCAGGAGGGCTTCCCCCGTCGCCATGGCGACGGGCGCGATGACGTCATCGACGTCGTGACGTCAGAGGGAGTCCCGAACCACCCCTTGACGCTGCCTGGCACTGATTGGCCAGGCAGCGCACGGGTCTCGGGGGGGGGCACCCTCTGATGCGGCGGGTTGCCGCGAATCGGCGCGGAGCGGTGGCGATCATAAGTTACACGCAGCTAGCAAAGTGCTAGCTGCGTGTAACAAAAAAAAAATTATGCAAATCGGCCCAGCAGGGCCTGAGGAATCCTCCGCGGCAGGTTACCCCGAGCTGAGCTCGGGATAACCGGCAGGGAGGTTAATAATGTGGAACACCCCTTTTTATTAGGTTTTTATCTCATCAAAATCAAAAATGATCAAAAGAGCCCTAAGACACAATACCATCCATGAGTCTAATTGGAAAACCAAATATTTAACCTTTAAGACCCTTAAATACAATTTGCGTCATAATTTGGAACGCAGTGTAAGGACTACACACTGGCACATATAGCCACTGCATATGTGATCCCTTCACTGTGTTTCATAAAAGCCTTGAATGTCACTTGCTATGGAGGCTGGCTGGAAGAATTTTATATCACAGGTGTAACTAAAATTCATAAAAGGAACCCGAGGTGAGAGAGCTATGGAGGCTGCCATATGTATTTCCTTTAACAATACCAGTTGCCTAGTATCCTGCTGATCTTTCTGGTCAGTAGTGTCTGAATCACGCACCTGAAACAAGCATACAGCAAATTTTGGTAGATTTTTGTTAGAAACATCTGACCTGCATGCTTGTTCAGGGTCTATGGCTAAGAATGAAGCTACATACCCACCAGAAGACCGCAAAAGATGGAGGGGAGATACGCGGTGACCACAGGGAGATATGTGGCATTGAGCAATTCAACGAACGATCCTTCCCAGATCCATCTTTGCAATCTTAAACGTGGGTACAAACGACCGGTACGAATGCATCGCTGGACAATTGCGATAATTAGTATGGGGTCAATGGCGAGCGTTCCAACCATGCATGATTGGATCCATCATGGTGGACATTCAAATCGAATAATTATCACTCACAATTGTCCGTCGTTGAACAACAGTTGACAAACTTAACTTAAATTATGTTGCACAATATTGTGAAAAATCGTTCGGCACGAACAACCATTTGGTGGGTATGGACCTTCAGAGGCAGATCATCAGCTGGACAGCATGGCAGTGTGCACTGTTTGAATGGAAATAAATGTCAGCCTCCAGATATCTCTCACCTCGGGTTCCCTATAAAGCTGGCCACTAACTGTCCAATTTCTATCGAAAAATCGTTCGAGCGATCAGAAATTCTGATCGGACGAAAAATCATTCACTACACCATCAACTAACCAGTCATTGCTTCCTATCTATCACGACCACCAAGAAAATCCAAATTTTCGTTCGACGGAAATTCATTCGGGCGACATTTTTTTCACTCGTTCATAATCGATTGTGTCCATCAATGGAGATTATTTACAACCAATCCGATCAGAATTTCTGATCGCTCGAACGATTTTTCGCTAGAAAATGGACCGTTAGTGGCCAGCTTAAGTATATCATTGTTTTGTCTTAGGCCCTTTTTACACTTAATCAGTTGCTCTCAGTTATAACCGAAAGAAAACGGATTTTCAAAGTAATGCCCATGTTTTCCTATGGCACCTTTCACACTTAACGCGTTTTAACTGAAATCTTCTTCCCAATGCACTGCTATGGAAAAAACACGTACTAACACGCACTAACACATACTAACGCACACTAACGCATACCAACTGATTAAGTGTAAATGGGCCCTTACACTTAGCGCTGAAGGTTTAATACAGCAATGGATACCACCTTTGTGTGTGTACTCTGTTTTCAGGAGAGCAATTTTTGAAAAACAAGAAACAAAACATTTTGTGAGAAAAAAAAAGACAACTAGCTACAAGCATTTGTAATAAATACTGTAAATCACCTACCACAAACAGTTGAGGATGATTTACTGCCCTGCAACTGCCCAGTTTTCCATTCCATTGCTTTTCCAATCTTGAGCTCATGTCATGATGGAAAGACCCCACTGTATTTCAATGTTCAAGCTTGACGTTTCAAATGGTGGCCACTAATGCTCCAATCTCTTTTGTCCAATCTTACCATTTCTATCTAATATAAGGGTCTGCCTAAAGTATCTATTCAATATATTTACTCAGTTTACTCTTCTACTACATTGATTTGGTAAGACTGGACAATAAAGATTGGATCATTAGTGGGGACCATTACTGTATTTTCCTGTTGACACCACAACATTTTTTCAGTTTAGGTTTGGTTTTTTTCATCTCTAACTTAGCCAATAAATGGCGTCATGCTGATTCAAAACTCCTTGCTCTGCCTAATAGAAAGCATAAATGAACATGGTGACATTCAATCCTCAACAATAAATTGGGAGGAAAACAAAAACAGCAAAAAAAAACCAAAACAAAAAAAAACACCACACTAAATGTCCAGACCCACAGTTAGGCCTGGGACCCACTAGCAGTAAGTTACTAAGCTATTTCTAAGCGCTTGCAATTTGAAAAGCCCTTGCTAATGTAATGCTATGGGTGTGATCCCACTTGAGCTATGTGATTTTATAAAAATCCCCCATAGCTTTGCTTTAGCAAGAGCTTTTTTCAAATCACTAGCGCTTAGAAAAGGATGCTAGTGGCTTTGAGTCGTTATAAACCATATGCAACAGATTCTCTCTGTATTCTTAGCAAATCCTCTTGCTTTTCAGCTGCCATCTATCCTCAATCAATCCATAGCACCTTGGAATAAAAAGGACTGAAAATAATGTAATACTGTATCACATAAGTTTTATACATGTACACCCTTCACCGCACAGCAACTCTTGTAGTGATGGTGGCTTCTATGCATGATACCTCGCACTAGAACGTGCACATAAAATGACCTTTCCAGATTTTGAGGCTGCATCACTTGAAGGAACAGCAAACGTGATCATTAAACACCCTGGCACACCGGAAAGCATTTTGCGGGACAGTTCCAATTTAAAAAAGTGCTGTCATTGATTTGCATTAAAATCATGGTAAAACCACAGCAACATGTTTGATATTAAAAAAAAAAAAAAAAAAAAAAAAAAAAAAAAAATCGCATTGTGCCTGGGCCCTAAGATGTACTACTTCTCCCTTCAACCTGCCCTATAACCGGGACACCTGTTAACCATTTCAACCCGCGGGTATTTTTCACCTTATGCAACAGAGCAATTTTCACCTCCCATTTATTCGCCAATAACTTTATCACTATGAATTGATCTATATCGCCATCTATATTGCAACAACGCCACCAATTAGGCTTTCTTTGGGTGGTACATTTTGCTAAAAAAAAATGTTTCTAAATGCATTTTCATAGGAATATTATAAAAAAAAATGGAAAAAATCATTTCTTCTCAGTTTTCAGCCATTATAGCTTTAAAATGATACATGTTACCATAATTATTACCTATGTATTCAATTTGCACATTTGTCCCGGTTATTACACCATTTAAATTATGTCCTTATCACAATGTATGGCGGCAATATTTTATTTGGAAATAAAGGTGCATTTTTCAGTTTTGTGTCCATCACTATTTACAAGCTTCTAATTTAAAAAAATGTTCGTAATATACCATCTTCACATGCATATTAAAGTTCAGACCATTAGGCAACTGTTTTTATTTTGGTAATTTTTGGTGCGGGAGGTTAATTAACCGTTAATTTTAAATTTAATAATGTGAGTTTATTTCATAAAAAAAAGCATGTAGATCTAGTTTTACTATTTGGCCACAAGATGGCCACAGTCCCCCCCCAAAAAAATTTCGGCCTGGAAGCGAATGCTCTCGCTTCCAGGAAGCATTGGGAGGACGGGAAACTTTTTTCAACAGAAAGATGGCGGTTTCTGATAAGAAGCCGTCGGTCTTTCTACCGGGGACTTAGATCAATGAATGGGAAACTAGGTTCCCATTCATTGATCTCTGGTCTAACGGGGGAGAACACGTGCGGGAGTGCGCAGAAGCCTGCAGCAGCGCTACAGCAGCAGCCTGGACGTGATTGCATAAATGGTTAAGCTACCTTCAGGGTTCAGCACTTCATAGGCCCATAAAACCGTTAAAAACCAACAATAGTGTAGTTCTGTGATGAGGATATTGTTCCGGGGTGATCCCTCCACCAGCATTACCACAGTGTTCACAAGCAGGCATGGGCTAAAATTCGGCTTCAGGTGATCCGGATAGTTACTATCCGAATTTCACCCAGTAATGCTGTGCGCGCTGGGCGGCGGGGTCAAGCTTACCTCTCTGACGTCTTCTTCGCTCGTCCCTTGACGCCTCCCACGATGCGGTCTACGCGGCGTCACGTGACTACAAACACTTCCTCCTTCAACCCGGAAGGAGGAAATGTTTGTAATCATGTGACGGCGGATTGGACCGCATCGTGGGAGGCGCCGAGGGACGAGCAAAGAAGACAGAGAGGTAAGCTTGACCCCCAGCACAGCATTACTGGGTGAAATCCGGATAGTAACTATCCGGACCACCCGAAGCCGAATTTTAGCCCATGCTTGTTCCTAAGTGCTTTATACCACCACCTGCATGCTCTTACCAGATCAAATTGCTGATTCCACCATGGACAGCAATATTTGCTTAGGTTATGTTACTACCTGAATTAAATATGCATCATTTCCGCCTTCAGAAACAAGATCTTAAGGCTGATTTGACACGGAGAATTGGCGGTAGCGGTGCAGTGTGGCCCATGGCTACACTGCACCACCAAAAATAGGCCTGGTATTAATCCCCATCTGGCAGCTGGTAAAGCAGGAAGTGGTGCCAACTTCCTGTGGCCGAAATGATCACGCACACAAATGCGCATTGCTAAAATATGCTTCAGCGCATGCGCGATGCCTAAACTTGCTGCGGTCATTTTAGAACACGTGCGTTGCCATAGAATTACATGACTTTCAGTCCGCCGCAGAGCTGCATGGTAACATGGGTTTGCCCTCGCATCAGGGATACGACGAAAAGTCACTTCCATTGCATTGCACCGCACCTCGTTGGTATGTAAGGTCCCATAGACTTCCATTGCTCTGTGGTGGGGTGAGGTAAAAATACAGCACCACACCAATGAGAAAGGCCCCTGCAGGAACTTAAAGCTAGCCTCTTATATAGTGTAATACAGTCTTTAATCACAATGTATAAAATCACATTGCACTAACATGTTAAAGAGGAACTTCAGCCTAAACAAACATACTGTCATTAGATTACATTAGCTAATTAAAATAAGTAATATAATCTCCTACCCACCCTGTTTAAAATGAATAGGCAAATGTTTGTGATTTCATGAGGGCAACCATCTTTTTGGTTGAAAGGGGGTGACAGGGAGCATGAGACAGTTCCAACTGGCCTGCGTCCTGATCACCCCTCTCAGTTGCTAGGCAATGAGAACATCAGAAATCCCATCATGCTTTGCACAGCATCAGGGAAAAAATGCCCGGGCAGTTTTCTTTGATGGGACGGAGCTTAGCTTCAAAGCAGTTAAAAATTAGGCTTTGGTAAGAAAAACAAAGTTCTGATGCTGTGAAACACCAACACCAAGCCTTTTCAGTGCTGCTGAGTAGATTTTTAGTCTGGAGGTTCACTTTAAGAAGTTAGAATCCGTATATAATTAAAATCAAGTCTCTCCTGGAACATATGCACCACCATCATAAGCTCTACCTAATGTTCAGTAACTCGTTACTAGTCTTTGTTGCTTTTATCTTTTGCTATGGTCTTTTTTTTGTATAAACTGCTGCTGGCCGTGTGCTAGTGAACACAGCCAAATTGTGAGTAGCATCTGTTGCTATTAACAGTGTCTGACATTTTCCCTCTACATTTTGTTTTGCGCATATTGCCCCAAGCGTAGCAGTGTTCACAGGGCCTGCCCATCAGTGAGTGCTGTGTAAAGCAGCCAGGATTACCATCACTGTGTGCCTCATCAGCTCCCATGGCACTTATGAGCATCAGTTAGTATACCCCGGCGTAAATCACGGCAATTGCTGCTTCCTCAGAGACCAACAAAGGTATCAAAAAAAGTGACCTTTTTTGATACCTTTGTTGGTCTCTGAGAAAGCGGCATTTGCAATGAAACGGCTGTAAGGCCGGTATCTTGTCCCTACACCTTGCTTGTTGCCTGCATGCCTGTGTAACTACGAATAAACCTTAAAGAGCAGAGCTGGTGCTCCGTCTACTTCTCTACAACCGATTTTTCCTGAAGAAATTGTTCATCTGTAAACGTTATCATGGTGTGCCCAATTTCTGATAGCAGAGAGGAATAATAACTACTTAAAGTGTAACTATACTCCAAACTTCCTCTCTGCTCTCAAAGATTAGCCACAGCATGATAACCTTTATGGAAAAAAAAATCATAATTGATGGAAATCCTAAAACAAACCCTGAAGTTTAACTTTTGCAGAGAGCACTTAAAGGGTTAAGCCTCAGTGTTTACAGTATAGTGAGCTGCTTTGGCAGAGCTCTTCTGCAGTCTATTCACTGCTGCTGATGAGAACTAATTAACCTCCCTAGCGGTAAGGACGAGTCTCACTCATCCAGCAGAAACTTGCTAAAATCGGTATGGGCGAGTGAGACTCTTCCTTACCAGCAGGGAGATTTCTAGCTTCTCTGCAGCATTCCCCCTGCTCCCCCCCCTCTTTGTGTGGTGATCCTCTTTTCTTCCCCCCCAAGGGTGGTGACCCCCCCCCCCCCCTCTGTGAGTGGCAATCCCCCCTTTTCTTTCCGCCTCTGTGCATGGTGATTCCCCCCCCCCCCCATGTGGCAATACCCCCTTTCTTCCCCACAAAGGGTGGTGATTCCCCCCCCCCCCCCCCCCTTGTGGCGGGAAAAAAAAACCCTGCAGCCATCCCCTGCCCGATGTAACTATACAAACCGAGCCTTCGATCCTGCGGATGGATGTCACACAAGCTCTGCACTGCTGCTCTGTCTTCTCTGCCGAGGACACAGACACTCTGCTTGGTGAGGTCCCTAAGCCGTGTGTCTGTGTCCTCGGCAAAGAAGATGGAGCTGCAGGGAAAGAAAAGGGGGATTGCCACACATGAGGGGGGGGGGGGGGAGAGGGGTTGCCACACACAGTGGGGGGACCATACCAGTAGGCCTGAACGATTTTAGGAATAGATTTAATTGCACGATTTCTGCCAGAAATTGCGATTTCGATTCACGATTTTTGATACACAACAATGGATCAGCACTCCGATAGTGAGTATGAGTGCCCTCAGTACAGGTAAGCCAGCTATAGGTGCCCCCACAGGTACAGGTTAGCCAGTAACGAAGGAGCGGTGCATGCGTAGGAGCGGCGTCTTCAAAGAACATGACCAATCTCGGGTAAGTTGATATGCCTGGCAGATTGCTCATGTGTTGGAGGTCGGGGTTGCGTTACAAACAATTGACAATCAACTGAGGCGGTCTTTATCGGATGTCTGAGCTGCATTTAGCACAAATAAAGGATTCTCCAAAACTCTGCACCACTCACTATATACTAACAAATCATCAATCTTTATTGTATCACAAATGATCAATAAAAACAATTAAAATAGGAATATAGTGCAATGAATAATTCATGGTGCTGACAACAGTCCAAAAACAAAAATTGCCATATGCCAGTCAAACAATAATAAATAATCAATCAGTAGCTCATTCCATTACAAATGCAACAATAATGTGACATGATCATGGTGGATGAACAAATACACCACAAACCTAGTACATGCAGTGCCATAATATATAAAGTGTGTAGTGTCTGAGGTAGATAATAGTCACCTAATAGGTACATAAAAAGTGCTGTGTGCATGAGGTAGAAAAAGAGTGTAAACCGAAGAAAACTCTGAAGGGTGAAATGAATCAGCGTGGGAATAGTAAGGGGGAGGAAAAGATAGGATATAGACAGCTTGAAACACGCTGTCCAGAATAGAGACCTGGGTCAAGTGGATATACCTACGGTGGAAGGAAAAGAGTGCATGAGCCTGGAGCGAGCTAACCGAATTTGAGAAGAGGGAAGACCCGCACAGCTCCTAGATCACCAATGTAATGCCGGGGCATGTAACAGGAAGTGACAGCACGTCACTTCCTGGTGGCCATCGTTGCCGGGTAACGCTCGCCGGCGCTTCACAGCGGCTCTCAGCGCAATACAGCAGGGGGAATCGGGACTGCTGAAGCAGCACTGGCCGGAGCAGAGCAGGTACAGGCGGCGCCGCGGGAAAATCACGGCTTTGACAATCTCAAGATCGTCATGCCGCTGATCGAGATTTCGGTTTAAAAACCGAAAATCGTTCAGGCCTACATACCAGGCTAATTTATTGCAATATATACCTGGATAATCACGCACATGGGGGAGACATAGGGAGGGTTTATACTCGAGTCGGTTTATACTCACCATTGGCATGCTGATCCCTCGTTGTGTACCTCTGATAGTGATTGGAAATTATGATGCTGTGTGACCCTGACATCATCAACATCTGGTGGCAAACTATTTTTTGGGGTTATTTTTATTGCATTGAACACAATAACCTGCAGGGGACTCTGAAGATGGATGGGCACCGCACAGTGGGCAACACAGGACAGGTAATCTATAAATACACACACAAGGGGGTACATTTATACACAAGCTAAAATCGATCAGGAATCAGCCTGCAGTGTATCGGCCGCCAACAGATCTCTCTCTAATCAGATAGAGATCTGTCTCGGTCAAATCTGCCCATCATCACTAGGTATGAAAATTAATGAACCACTTTTAGCACAGAAATCCTGGGGAAATTGAACGCCAGGGAGGTTAAGTACCTTGCTCTACCTAAACACAAACCACAGAGAAGTAAATTATCTGTACATACAACTTATCTGTACATACTGGGATTGGCATGCCTTTATTTAAAATGGGTTAAGTAAATAAAATTATGTTGTATTAGTGATAGGAGCCTTATTTTAAGTTATTATGCACACGTGAATATAAACACACTATCATTTTAACATGGGAACCCACCTGCTTGCAATAGATCTTTTCTTGTTTTCCATGTACAACTAACAAAAACCTTATATGTGACAAGTGCACAAATGTACCAAACACAGCCAGCTAAATAAATCTGTCAGCATGATTCTCAGTGCATCAAAGGGGCAAGAAAACATACGTAAATAAAGAAGGTCTGTAACTGTGCTAAAACCTTATGGTGATACTTTTAGAATACGGATTCAGGATCTCAAATGTCCATTGAAGTTTCTTCATAACAGTGGGCTATGCAAGAGACAGAGGATATGCTTTTATTCTACAGACCCACTTAACACAAGAACAAAGGCATACTATGCAATACCACTGCAGTATATTTTATTATTGCACAGAATGTAATAAAATCATTCCATGATTGAGATACTCTTCTGGAAGAAGGAGGAGTGGTTACAATGAGAGACAATTGCCGACAAACTTTCTGAACATACAAATAAATCCGGTTTAATTTGGAGGCCTCAGCAGCTAACATATTGCTTCCTGGTCAGTACACCATCATTATGATGCTATTAATACAATTCCTGAGGGCATCCATATGATTCCACTGAGATTTATCAGCATATAGCACAAGCAGTTTCAAATGCCCCATGTTGTGAAGCTATCACTTTTTTCCCCTTTATGCTTTCTAGGCAAGTTTAACCATATATTGCATATATCAAAACAATATAAACTTAGTACCATATATCAGTGTACGAATGCTTCTCAAAGTGAAAAGAAACCTGCTTTAGAATTACAACACTGCCAATTTTATGATTTTAATAAATGATATACTGTTTTGTGCCATAAAGTAAAAAAATATGAAGCTGTGTGCGTCTACAGATTCTCTTTAACCACTTCACCACTGAGGGGTTTTACCCCTTGAACACCAGAGCAATTTTCACCTTTCAGCGCTCCTTCCATTCTATAACTTTATTATTACTTATCGCAATGAAATGAACTATATCTTGTTTTTTTCGCCACCAATTAGGCTTTCTTTAGGTGGGACATTATGCCAAGAATTATTTTTTTCTAAATGTGTTTTAATGGGAAAATAGGAAAAATGTGGGGAAAAAAATAATTATTTTTCAGTTTTCGGCCATTATAGTTTTTAAATAATGCATGCTACTGTAATTAAAACCCATGAAACGTATTTGCCCTTTTGTCCCGGTTATAAAACCATTTAAATTATGTCCCTATCACAATGTTTGGCGCCAATATTTTATTTGGAAATAAAGGTGCATTTTTTTCAGTTTTGCGTCCATCCCTAATTACAAGCCCATAGTTTATAAAGTAACAGTGTTATACCCTCTTGACATAAATATTTAAAAAGTTCAGTCCCTAAGGTAACTATTTATGTATTTTTTTTTATTGTAAATTTTTTAATTTTTTTTTAATTACAAAAAAAAAAAAAATGGGGAGTGTGGGAGGTAATGAGTTAATTTTATGTGTAAAAGTCATTTATTTGTATGTGAAAAATGTGTAGGGTGTAGTTTACTATTTGGCCACAAGATGGCCACAGTAACTTTTTGTTTTAATGCGACCTCCAAGCTTCCTTCCGGAAGCTTGGAGGAAGAATAAGGAGGCTGGACACGTGAGTTTTTTCTCACAATGATCGCGCTGCCCATAGGAGAGCAGCTGATCATTGCGGGGCTTAGATCAACGAACGGGAATGGATTTTCCCGTTCATTGATCTCTGGGCGAGCGGGCGGCGGCGGTTTTACTAGCGGCGGGCGGCGTGTTTACGAGCGGGAGCGCGGGCAGCGTCGGGAACGCGGAAAGTACGTGTTTCTCCGTCCCTGGTTTTTAAAGGATGGAAAAAGGGGCGGAGAAATACGTACGCGCGGGGGTAAAGTGGTTAAGCATGCGAAATGTATTGTTAAAATCGCACAAAAGTAAACATACCAGTGCGTTAGGGGACATCTATTACCCTCTGTCACAATTTCGCCGCTCCCCGCCGCATTGAAAGTGGTTAAAAACAGTTTTTTTTTCATTAAACAAAGGTTCGTTTATTGAAAATAGTAGAGTAACATACAAAGTACGGTGTCACAATGTATACAGCAAAATACAGTAGTAGTACTATATAGTTCAGAAGAATGTTCTTGCAATAGTCATAAATACAGCTGGAATGTTTAAAGAAGGTTTGTGCACATCTTTTTTTTAATAAAGAGGGGGAAAAAAACAGTGCAAACTATTTACTTGCATCCTGTCATTTGTTATTCGTGAAAGACATGTAAAGGTGTACATAGGAATTATGAAGTGGTAGCCCTTCACAGATCTGTTTGTGTTTAATATTGGCATAAAGGGGGAAAACACAACATTTATGGTAAAGAACCCCATTTTATGAAGGTAGAGGATCCTGGAAGCAGGGTGAGGTTAAAAACAGTTTTAAAAAGTTTGTTTATAAACAAACAAAATGGCCACCAAAACAGGAAGTAGGTTAATGTACAGTATGTCCACACATAGAAAATACATCCATACACAAGCAGGCTGTATACACCCTTCCTTTTTAATCTCAAGAGATCATTTGTGTGTTTCTTTCCCCCTGCAGCTATCTTCCACTGAAGTGTCAGGCTGTTTCTTCCTGCAGAGTGCAGACAGCTCTGCCTGTATGTAATTCCTCAGTATGTGAAAGCCCAGCCAGCTCAGAGGAGGATTTATCCAGCTTGTAAAAGATAAGAGAGAAGAGAGAAGCTGCCCTAATCTAAATAATACACAGGCAGTGTGCAGAGAGGGGCCTGGAGGGGGGAGATGCATCACAGAACCACAACACTGAAGAACTTGGCAGCCTTCCAGACACAGGCCGACAAGTCTGACAAGAGAGAGATAAGTTGATTTATTACAGAGATGGTGATAGTAGAAAGTGCTGCAGTAAGCCAGAACACATTAGAATAGCTTTTGGAACTTGTAGGATGATAAAAAACAGGATGCAATTTTTGTTACGGAGTCTCTTTAACTTGCAGACATGTACCATATGTGTTGAGGTTGACAGTTTTAATGGGGAATTCCAAATAAGGACCATAAACATAAGTCTCTTTACCATTATTTTTCCCATTTCAGACTGCTCACAGCTAAGAACTTTCAAAACCGACAGTGAGCTCAAACTGCATTCCTTTTGCATCCTTAGCAACAGTGCTGTGTGCACTCCGGTAGGAGTAGCTATGACATTGGAGGGAAAATCCCTACTTACTGCAGGAGTAATTAGCTGAACCGGGTAATAGACTTTGATGCTCATTTTCAACACAGGCTAATCCATGGACTGCCAGAAAGGAAAAAAACATTTCTCTGATTCTCTTTTGTCCAGTACAAGCGTTCAGGTCCACTTTAAATTGCTGCCATTCTTACACTGTTAATAGCAGGGTCTTCAAACTTGGCAGTCAGTCAGTCACTGGGTGACTGGGATTCAAATATAAAGAGTGGGTTTAGCCCCCAAAAAAGCCAATCAGATTTTTTGATTAATTTAAATGGTAAAATTTGATCGGCTTCAAATCTCAGTTTTAAACCAGGTCCCATCGACTATCTATATTCTCTATACACAAGGGGCCACTGGGGATGATATCTCTAGTGTTTTAAAGCCAATATCATGTGGTTTCTTCAAAAACGACACCATCTAGTTATTCTTCCGCTACTTCTTATTTTTCTTCCTCCTTCTCTTTTTGTAAATCTTAGGCTACTCCTCCTACAGTTTTATGGGCTTAACCGCCAAACATTTCACACTTATTTGTCTCATAGCAGAGTAAGTTGCTTGTGCTTGGTAAGCAATCCCACCCTCCATGGCCCTGGGGTGTACAAGGACCACCAAAGACCCCTTTTTTTGCCATGGAGTTTGACAGGGAAAATTTTGCCGTCACTCAAAGTTTTGAAGAGACACTCCTCAAACTCTGATCACATATTCTTGGTGTTGCTCCAAATAAAAAGTTACATTTGGGTAATATCCAAAAGTGGGTGGAGCTAGCAAACAATTAAATTAAGCTATTTTCTACACACTACTCCTCCCACAGTTTTTAGAGGACAATTCTAAAACATTGCCCACCTCTTTGGCCCATAGCCGTGCAGGTTGCTTGTGCGTTGCTTCACATCATGCTCCTCCCATTCATTCACTAATAACTTTATTTTTATATCTTGTTTTATTCGCCACAACTTAGGCTTTCTTTGGGTAGTACCTTTTGCTAAGAATTATTTTATTGTATATGCATTTTAACGTGAATAAAAGGGAAAAATTTAATTTCTCTGTTTTCAGCCATTCTAGTTTCAAAATAAAATGTGCTATAAAACATAAAACCCCCACATTTTTGTATTTGCCCATTTGTCCCGATTATTACAAAATTTAAATTGTGCCCCTAGTACAATGTATGGTGATAATATTTTATCTGGAAAAAAAAGTGTATTTTTTCCCGTTTTGTGATTTTTTTTTTAATACTCTAACAATAATTACGAGCCTTTATTTGCAAAATTAAAGGGAACTAAGCACCCTTCCTTTCACTGAAATTTCTCCTGGCACAGATTCTGCCATGCTCCCCCTGCGCTTCTCACAGTCCTTATCTTGACACATTCACTCTAGATAATTTATTTGAAGAAACTGTCCTAATTGCCCACCCCCTCTATTGATGAAAAGGTATGGTTTACTTCTTGGTAATGATTATAATAAAACAATTAGCTTCCTGAAATCTATGTGGCTGGGAAGGATGGGTTTTATTAGCCTGCTGAAGTAGGCTAATACAATTGTTTTGAAGGTAAAATAAAAGGTAAAAATAGAAGTTTATTTTAATAATGAGATATTATTGACATGCATTTTCTATGTGCTATTTAGATGCCCTGGGTGCTAAAAATGGTGCTTGGATATATCCTCATTACATACATATAACAGTGCACAGGGTAATTTTTTTTAACGACTTTATGACAAGAGCAATTTTTACATATCAGCGCTACTCCCATTCATTCACCAATAACTTTATTACTACTTACCAAACCTAATCTATATATTGTTTTTTTTCAGGACAAATTAAGCTTTTAGCGTGGGATAATTTTGTTTAGTAATTACCTTATTTTCTATGCATTTTAAAAGGGAAAATAAGGGAAAAAATTGAAAAAAAAACCACACTATTTCTCCATTTACATCCAGTATAGCTTTACAATAAACAGTGCTAACTATAAGTTAAGCCCACAAATTGTATTTGCTTATCCATCCTGGTTATTACATTTAGATTATGTGCCTAGTACAATGTATGTACAATGTACAGTACATTATTGTACTTGGAAATAAAGGTGTCTTTTTTTCAGTTTTTGGTTTTTTTGCATTCTCAATGTACACCATCGATGATTCCAATACCTTATTTTTTAAAAATAATAGCAATATACCCTCATGGCATACATATTTAAAAAGCCAAGATCCTAAGGTAACAATATATTTTTTTTATATATTTTGTAACTTTGTTTTCATTTTCCAAGTCTTAATTTGGTACAGAATATGCAAAAACGTAATTCCTTTTGATTCAGTTTGTGACTAAAAAGAATACATAAGACATGGGCCTCAACTCTAAATGCTCTTAACTTTATTCTGCTACCTATCACGGTTAAAATATTACCACATATGTCTCTTGTAGTTTTCCTACAACTTTCCCAAGTTTCATCATCATTTTGAAAGTGACTATGTTTTGATTGAGTTTGTCCCTACCTATTTTTTATGTGATGTGGATCCAAGCTTTAAGACACATCAAAATGTATTCTACAACTCGTCACGGTTAAAATGATACCACATGTGCCACATTTAGTAACAAACTCCGTGTTCTCCCCAGAAATTTTTTCCAGCTGGGTGGTATGAAAAAGTAGCCGGGTGGGGGTAGACCCTCTGGGTGCTACTAGGTGGGGAATCCCTTCCCCACCACACACATACCCCTTTAAAGTGACATGCTAGGCTCTGTCTTGTGTACAGGAATCCCCTCCTGCTCCCTCACCGCCATTCCAAGCTGCTGTGTTCCTTATCACCGCACCTCCTCGATCATGCTCTTGTGGGTGGGAGTGTTTTGCCCATGCACAGTAGCAATTTTTAGTTGCTGTGCAAGTGTAGCACGCTACCGGTCACGGGAACATTATGGAGGAGGCGAGTGGCAAGTGGCCACGCATGCAGAGTTCAGAGGGGGCAGCAGAGGAACAAAGCAGCCCGGAATGACTGCAAGGAATAAGAACAACTTTAGGGGCTGGAAGAAGCCCCAGGTAAGTAGCTGGCCATTTTCTTTTAATAGTGTCTTTTAAAGTTTTAACTACTCTTCAGCTGATTTGATAATGAAACTAGCAGTTTTTCCTATATACATGGGGGGTCCTAGTGAGGAAAAGAGGATTTCTGGGCCATGGCATGATATTGATAAGCAGGCAGCTTATGAATCTTATGAATATCATGCTAGGGCACCAGATATCCCCTCTTACACCACCCATGTATATAGGAAACATGGTAAAAAAGTCTTGGTAGTTTAATTTTCAAATTCAGTCAGTCACACGGAATATAGCTGGGTGTATGGTTGTCAAGGGGCCAGGGTGTCACTAATCACTCTGCTGCGGTCTGGCTTTGCCCTGCGAGTCTGTGACCATCTCCTATCCCCCCCTCAAGCTGCAGCTCCCTCTCACCTGTAACACTTCTGGCATTAGTCAGAGCCCTTGGAACTCAGTCGCAGGGCAGGTTAATAAGGAGGTCAAAGGGTCAAGCATCCCCCCTCCTTCAGCAGCAGCCAGTAAGACACACACAAACACGCAATGGCTGGCAGTGGGATGGATACAGGGAGAGGAGGACAGGAGCGTCTGGCTAAACATTGCATTCCACAGAGAGAACTGAGCCACGCGTCTTCTCCCTTCCTCTCCGATATTCTGGTCAACGAACTGAGCTGCGTGACATCATCTGCACTCCCCGCCCCTCCACAGAACTGCCGGGAGCTGAGGAGGAGGGCGGAGGCAGCGTCCCTGAGTGACAGCAGCTGGCTGCATTGAGACAGCCGCTGCTGCTCACTAATGAGCACACAGAACGCTGATATTATCAGCCGGGCGCTCGGGGGAGATGACTCGTGCGGCCCGCCCTGGTAAAAGGTTCTGGGGAGAACACTGAAACTGGTGGTGCAATCTTCACAATTACACTGGACGTATATATACGTCCTGTTGTCAAGAAGTGTTTGGTTTTTTTTTATTGTGTAATTTTTTTTATTTTACAAGGGTTTTATTTTGGTAACTATAGGGTAGATATTTAAGGGGTTAAATATTAATAAAAATGTGTGTCTGTAAATGTATTATATGAATGTAGTTGTGTTAGGCAGCATTTTACTTCTTGGCCACAAGGTGGCACTACACTGAACTTGTTCTAAAAATAGAAACAGAAGTTCGACTCATGTGAGATCAACCAGATTGCGTCTGTGAGAATTTCAGGCTGCGTCTCACTGCCGCAGCTTGTCATCCACTACAGGGACTGTGATCAGGTTTGAGAACACACTGTCCTCATTTCCTGATCACTGAAAAGCAAGATTGCAGCAGATTGGCTAGTCTGTGAAAAGGCAATCGGGAGATAAAGAGATAAACAGGTACGTGTATCTACATCCCTGGCTGTCAAGTGAAGTTTCCAGGGACGTAGATACACGTACCAGCAGTATGGAAGTGGTTAAAGCCCAAGTCCCCAAACTTGGCACAGTCACTGGGTGACTGGGGTTAAATTTTTGAAAATTCGGTGAAGCCACATACAGCAAATCAGACATCAAGCCAACGTCATGTGGTTTCTTTAGAAAGGACACCATTTAGTCTTATTTGAGCTGCAGTAATATGTTAATAACAAGTTTCTGAATGTAAACAAACGATTGGTTTGTTTCAGTATAAATTCCTCAGGAGTTTAAAGGGAACCAGAGACGAGGGGAACCTTAAAAACGGAAAAAGATTTTATACATACCTGGGGCTTCCTCCAGCTCCATAAGCCTGGATCGCTCCCACGCCGCCTTTCTATACTGCTTCCATCCACCGGTACCGGTCCCGTCACTTCTGCCGGACGCAGCCAGTTTTCCGCATCCACAGGGACTCCCTCCGTCTCTTTACACATGCATCTGCGCAGTATGGAGGGAGTGCGTCAACTGGCCCTGACTGGCCGAAATGACGGGACCCGGTACCGGCGGATAGAGGCAACTGAAAAAGGCGGCGTGGGAGCGATCCAGGCTTATGGGGCTGGAGGAAGCCCCGGGTATGTATAAATCTATTTATTCTTCTCTGGTTCTCTTTAAAACCTACTCAACTCATAAAAAATGTTGCGCTTACTTAATATAATTTTATCCGGATTATTTTCTGTGCTGATCAAAAGAAATGGCAGCTGGACCTGGTATTGTCAGAAGAGGACCTTTATAGGCAAGAGCTAGTTGCAGTTTTAGTGTGCGTAGCGCTGCCAATGCGTGGCATCTTGTGCATGAATATGTGCATGCATGCATGCTATGCAGTGGCGTGAGGCAGCAGTCCCATGCAGTAATACAAATGATCTGGAACTTGTTAGGGCAATTATAAGATATCTATGCTTGAAATACTTCTGTAAACCAAATTTTTATTTTGGGCACATCCATTGGATATATATCCAAATTAATAGCTAATGTTATTCCATTGAACAGATAGTTGTGTGAGAGACCATTTTGAATCTGATAAACCTTTGTCACTCTTCCATTGTCAAATACCATATAACACAAACATATGGCAAGTCAACAAGGTAAATTCAGATCCAGGCTGCCCACCAGTCTAGAGCCATCACGCAATCATCTGGTCCCTGGAAGAACATTGGCTATGGATTGAGATATGTATTTGATGGATGTGCCTCAGTACATCTGGTTTACAGATATTTTTTGAGAATAAACTATGACACTTACCCTAAAGTGTTCCAAATCATTTGTATTATGGTTATAATGGTCTGGTGAACACCTGTGGACCATCCTCATAAAAGTTCTTCCAAGATGTGTGCTAAGTAAATCCATGCATGCTAAATAGTTTAGAAGAAGGTCCATAATCATGTATATCAGTTTGCATGTATAATATAGGATATAGATTTGGGTAGTACTGGATGGACATTGAAGATTTAGAGAAGGTACAACAATGGCCATGCAAATTATGCCATTCAAAGGATGTGGAAGGTCTCACTAACCAAGAAGGGTAAACAAACTGGGCATACTTCATTTTGAAAAGGACCCAAAGAGGCAACCTAACAAACATGTATAAATACATCCAAAGGCTTCCCAAACATTTTTCTTTTTATCCCTAAAACTATACAGAGGGCAAGATTACATTAACTGTGCATGGACAAAAGGGGATTTTGCCATTTATTTGGAAAAGGGTTCTTCACAAGTAAAACGGCGTGAATGTGGCATATTTTACCACAAGAATTGTTATGGCAAATTCTATATTTGCATTTAGAAAGAGGTTTGCATGCTTTTCTTACTTTGGATTCAGGGAGATCGTATCTGTCCACGTGGCTTTTCTTTGCTCTGAAATAAAGTGCAATGAGGATTTTTCAACCAAGCTAACTATGTAATTATAAGGGAAATATAGAGAATCAAGTTTTTATTGCAAGTTATGCCACAGTGTAAGCCCTCCTTAAGAAAAAAAAGCCAGAGAAGACAGCAGCTCGACAAAGGTAAAACAAAATTCATTTCAAATAATTTATTCATAGGCATGAATTCTCTGCTTAGTTTGCCATGCATATTCATGCAATGAATAAGGAAGGAGAAGCAAGAGGAGACTTTTATGGTAACAATTTATCTCAGAGAAACCAGTGGCCTACATCAACTGATTTCTGCATGTGCTCTAGAATGATAGGAATCTATAATACTGTAAAGGCTTAGTAGTCCTCCCTCCTACAGTCCGATAATGGTTTTGGAAGGAATTACAGAATGTTAATATAAAACAGAATCAGACACCTAAAGCAAACCTGAACTAAGCCTACTCAAGGGGTACTAAAGCATTACCTTTGCCTCCATGTCTTTGACAAAGCTTTGGATAAGCAATGGGTCCCATCTTTTTTCAGGTTGTGAAACACCTTGATACAACTTTGAATTAATTAAGGTGCACTCTACGGGTAACCTGGATCATTAGCGAGCCTTGCCCAAAGACTACTTACTGTTTCATGTACTGGCTTGAGCCGAGATTTGAACCCTAGTAAAAGAGCTCAAAACCCACATCGAAGGCAACTGCCTTACCATTTCTCTACCCAGCTCAAGCAATCAGGCAACTCTTTACAAGTCTTCACAAAGATGCTCAACAGAGGAAAATATCACCATTACTGATAGTCGAAGAGATGAAAATAATTTCAGACTGATGCAAGATTATGCAAGTTTTTATGAACATTTATACAACCTGAAGATGAATCAACCAAATCTCACTAGGGTGAAATTCGACTGGTCTATTTTCAAGCTCCATAAAGTTTTCAAACTGAATTTGTATATACTATACTATACTATACTATACTATACTATACTATACTATACATCTGGAAATTCACGTCTGACTCACTAAATAAAAGTATAGGGATCAACTTGTGTTCGAGTCAGACCTAAATTTCTGACTCATAACCTTTGCACAGCCAGCCGTAGCGGCCAGCATGCTTTATAATCCAATTAAAACCGTCACTTTTTGCTTGGAAAAACACTACATTGTATAACTTGTATAGTCCATGACATGTAAGACACTGGCACGTTTGCCAACCAATGACTTCAAAACTGAGCACACTGAGTAATGTGTGTACTTCCCATTTGCACCTATTTACCCAGTGGTAAAAAAAAAGTATCATTTACTTGGTAAAACAAGGAAAGGGTAGGAAGAAAGATACTGGGTTGCAGTGCTTACTAAATGAGGGAGAGTGGATAATGACTAAACTTAAAAGCCAGTTGTGTTAAGGGCTGTAATACATAATGCAGTGCAGTCATTAACTCCTCTTGGTCCCCAAGTGCAGCTCTTATTTTGCTGGGTAGACTTATACTTGAGTCAATTAAAAAAAAACAGTTCAAGAGGTTCAAAAATTGGAGTCGACTTATACACAAGGCCGACTTGTATTCAAGGATATACGATAATCCTGCATCAACTTAGAATTATTTGCATCTCCAGGAAAAAGCTTAAGAAATGCAAATAAAGAGAATGTGCAAATGTGTTGGCTATAGAAAGTAACTAATGTTTGCAAAGTTTGCGCTTTGTGGCATTTTAAAAGAAATATGAAAGATAAAAATAGTGATAAACATTGTAATGTTAGAGGAGTCTTTTCTCAATAGATTTAGTTTAAAATTAAAATCAAAGAAGAGCCTGAGTATCAATGAAAATGATCATTTAAATAAATGTGTCAAGTATATATCAAAGAAGGTTTTTAAATTGAAAATAAGATGGGTTACTGCTGCAATGCTGTAAAATGTCAGTTTTACTATTGGAAGTGCCATATCTTAGTCATCTCAAAATTACATGTATAAAGCTAAAATAGCTCAGTTAGATTGAAAACCGAAAAAGGGCATTGACTCAATTTTAAAGTTTCATGAGAACATACATTGCTTTCCAAAAAAGCAAAACAGATGAGAAAACTAAGGATAATACAAAAGGTATTAAATACCAAAACCAGTGCTATTAGCATAAACAAACTACAGAAAGCGCCCTAAATTGGATGAACTACAACTCCCATATGCCATGAAACAACGTAATAAACTTTAACGTACAAATACTGATACATTAAAAACAAAAATGTATTAAAAATTCTCCAGTACACACCGATTTTAATCCATGCACCTCCAGACCATATGTATAAAATAATCCTATCCTATACAATAAAATGCAAGTGTCCCTGCGTCATCAACTGAATTGTTGTGTGGCCCTGGCTTTTTTGTACTGAGCATGTGCGCAGCCAGGGCAGTTAGGACACAGGGACGGATCTGACAGTTTGCTGTGTGTGGTTCACAGAGGCTTTCATTGCATTGTGGGAAATAACAGCTTTTCCCAACTGCCAAGCAAGCAGCTCCCTGTGTTCATATACTTCGGACAGTGGTGGGGAACGAGCAAGCGGGACGCATATGTGTGCGCATTGCGGGGGGTAGCGGCTGTGACCTAGAGCCCGTTTTTTAAGGAGCAGGCCTATTTACTAGTGTTTGAATAAATATCAAGATCAAAACTGACGGGTTGGTAATGCAATAATGTGATAAAAATGTTGTAAAAATACTGAGTGTATATCACTATTAGAACCATGTAAAAAAAGTACAGAAAAAAAAATCTATAAGAATGAAAAATAATGCAAAAACCAAAGAGTGACAAAAAATATCCTATAAGGATGGTCAATACAGAAAAGTGATTGCCAAAAAGTCAGCTAGTGCTTAGAAGCGATGTGCCAATCGCATTGCATTAAACAAAATTATTAAAGTGCTGTAGCATGCATGTAAAAAGTGCTAGGCACTTACCAAGGAATCAGCAGAGATGTGGATCATTGGAGGGAGGGAGAACTTGGCCAGGTTTGTTGTATTATGCAATGCGATGGGCGCATCACATCGCTTCTAAGCTCTAGCTGACTTTTTGGCACTTTTCTCTATTGATCAACCTCATAGGATATTTTTTGTCACTCTTAGGTTTTTGCATTATTTTTCATTTATAGATAGCTAGCTATCAATACAGTACTTTAGGGTAGCAGATCTTCAAAAAGGCTAGGATTCCTACTGGTTGGCTGAAAGCAGGTTTTGTAGCCGAAGAAAATTACTTAAATTTTTTTTTTATATAAATGCAATATAAATTACTGAGAATAGGGTGTGTGTGTGTGTGTGTGTGTGTGTGTGTGTGTGTGTGTGTGTGTGTGTGTGTGTGTGTGTGTGTGTGTGTGTGTGTGTGTGTGTGTGTGTGTGTGTGTGTGTGTGTGTGTGTGTGTGTGTGTGTGTGTGTGTGTGTGTGTGTGTGTGTGTGTGTGTGTGTGTGTGTGTGTGTGTATATATAAATAAACACACACACATACACACACAAAATCATTAAAAGTAACAATTATAGAGAAGAATAGCCCAGTGTAAACTAAAAAGGGGAAAATGAAGAAATGGATGCTTAAAGTTTGTAAAAAATATGTCCTTTGTGGAAACTCCAAGCACATGGACAAAGTCCTTTGTTTCAGAATGAAGGCAACAGGGAAACCAGGATCAAAGGTCCTCCAGCTGGTTCCGGTCAGATGGAAAATGGGTATTAGATTTCAGTCCTTGGCTTATGAATGATAGAACTTTTAGGGCAGGATCTCAGAGTCAGCCCCTGGGCTGGACTGCACATTATTATATTATGGGTGGGAAGCTCGAGTCCCCTAAAAAATATGACACTTTCCATATTTCAGCCCAGGTCTCTCTTGCACACAATTAATAACAGCAAATTATTTACACTAGGCATGGATAGTTTATAACTTTCTGCCACTGAGAAGCTTAACCACTTCAGGACCACAGGTTTTTTCGCCTTCAGGACCAGAACAATTTTCACATCACACTTTATTGCTACTTATCACACTGAAATGATCTATATATATTATTTTTTGCATGACAAACTAGGCTTTCTCTGGGCTGTACTTTTTGCTAACAATTATTTTATTTATTTGTATTTTGCAAGGAAGAAGTAGAAAAAAGAAAAAAAAATCACCATTCCCAGCTTTCAGCCATTGTAGTTTAAAAATAAAATGTGCTATTGATGATGAAACGGACACATTTTATTTGCCCATTTGTCCCGGTTATTACAACATTTAAAGTGTGTCCCTAGTACAATGTATGGCGATAATATTTTATTTGAAAATAAAGGTGTCTATTTTTCGGTTTAGTGTGTTTTTTTATATTCTAATAATAATTTCAAGACTTTATTTACAAAATCCACAGTAATGACATACATTATTAAAAAAATTCCCTAAGGTAACTATATTTATTGTTTTAAATGGTGTAATTTTTTTATTTCTTTTTTTAAGTGTTTTGTTTTGGTATCTATGGGGTAGGGGAGGAAGGGGTTAAAAAATAATTTTAAAAAAAACTATTTTATTCTCCTATGGATTAGTGTTTAGTGTGCATTTGGATGTATTTTTACTTTTTGTCCACAAGATGGTGCTACACTGTGTTCCGTGTTGAGTAAATATAACACGGAACAAAGGTTTACATATGTTTCTGTCGGATTTTTTTCTGAGCAACACTGCAGGAAGCTGTAAGTCATTGGAGACACAGTGATCGGGGATGGAAACAGCTGTTATCCATTTCCTGATCATGGACTGACAGGATTGCGCCGATTGCGGATGGGAGAAATGCAGCGATCGTGAGTGGTGTCGGTAAACAAACAGTATGCTTATCTACTCCCCTGTGGCTAAAGTGAAGTTTTGCAGGGGTGTAGGTAAGCGTAGCAGAGGTCCTGAAGTGGTTAATAATGCGTCTGTGGCTTACCACAGTTACTTAAAGGAGTTATCAGCCAAATTAGAAGTAATGAGCTTTACTCACCTGGGGCTTTCTCCAGCCCCTTGCAGCCAACTGTCCCATGCCGACCGCTCTACTCTGCGCCACCGTCCCGGTCTCCATGCACAGTGCGGAGGCCAACTCCGAGGTCATCCGCCCTGCTCCTGCACGAACCGCCACTGTCAATAAAGCCCACGTTGTACGCGGCTTACTGCGCCTGCGCAGTAAGCCGCGTACAACGTGGGCTTGATTGACAGTGATGGTTCGCGCAGTGCTGATGACCTCGGGGTCGGCCTCCGCACCGATGCACAGAGACCGGGACGGCGGCGTGGAGCGGTCGGCGTGGGACAGTCGACTGCAAGGGGTTGGAGAAAGCCCCAGGTGAGTAAAGCTCATTCCTTCTAATTTGGCTGATAACTCCTATAAAAGGGATACCAAAATGTTCAGCGAGACACCACGGATCAAATGATATAACTTCCATAGCTATCTTAGGTACAGTATCTCTTAAATAAGCAAAAATCATACAACACATTCATTTTCAATCTGCTACAATGGTGCCAGCATGTCTCAAGCCCCATACACACGCTCAACAGCAATCTTTTATGCTGCCCAATTGTTGAACAACTTTTGTTGTGAAACAAGTTGAAACAACTAAAATAAGTATTTTACTATTGTTCAAAAAGCTGATAAGACCGATAAGAAGTCAATCCAACTGTTGGAGTGACTTATCAGTCTTATCAGCTTTTTGAACACTAGTAAAAGTCTTTTTTTAGTGGTTTCAACTTGTTTCACAACAAAAGTTGTTCAACAATTGTGCTGAATAAATGTATGGGGCTTAAGTCATGCCAAGTGGAAAGCTTGCTTTTGGCTCTGTATAACCAAATGGGGATGGCATTTTCACACCAAAAACTGATCTGCCTGTAAAGGACAATCCTTTGTTCTAGTTAATTTTAGACAAACACTGGCTTCCATGACCACAGTTCTAATCCCATGAATAGAAATCTGTTATATGCCGGGATAGACAGACTCCAGCTTTGGCTCTATACAGTTCCTAGACATGCAATCGAAATTGGAAACAATCAGAAAACAGATTGTGTTTCTCCCTGAATCGATTGTGTTTCCTCGCGAATCGTCCGTGACAACATCTAATGTGTTTTTTCCATACATGGGGGGATACGGTTTCTATTTTCTAGCAGTCAATGATGTTGCTTAAAATTCTGAACTGAATCATGCATGGTTTCAGTGTAGGGCTATATCATGGTTGTCCATTATTGCCTTTATTATTACCATTATGATTTCTATATAGTGCCAACAGCATCTGTACAATGTACAGAACAGACAATAGTGGAGACCAAAGATACATAAATAGTTCAACACACAGTACTATCACAACATCCAGCAACACAAGTACAGGATACATACTGTAAATAATTTAAGAGAAAGAGTAACATTCTATTGAGTACCATAAGTAAGGGCAGCATGGGGGGTGGGAGGGCGGTCAAACAAATGACCCTAACTGACAGGACCCTCAGTGAACCTGTAGTCGCTGTCAGTTCCTATACCACTGAATAATGGTGCTCAAAACAGCTCCTGTTTACCAACACAGCAGCTCAGCAGAGTGAATATGGTACCTGACATGCAATCGTAATCTTATTTTTATTCTTGTTTTGGGATTAGTGTGTCAGTTTAGGTTTACATCTGAATCAGTAAGTGATTTAATGTTAACATACTTGGTCAGCATTGGTTACAAGACATAAAAGCACAACACAATTATTAAAAACAATAAAGAATGGGAATTTGAAACACTATTTCACCAAAAGGCCCGATCCAACTCACTTTTTCTCCCAAGTTTACTACTGAGGGCCTGAGTCCACTGATGCAGTTGTGTCCGCTTTTCAGTTACACATCAATGTTACAGATGCAGAAAAGTGGACAGAAGCGGACACAACTGCGTTAGTGGGCTCAGGCCCTAAGAGATCATTTTCATGTTCTGTTTAAAATTACTTTTCAGCACTCTGCAATTGAAAAATTACCAGAAAGTAGTTACAAAATTACTGTCAACATTTTTCGGAGTATTTTCTTGCTTGCTAGTGTCTTAAAAGGAATTTTATTGATAGATGTAAAAATATCACCAAGGAGAAAAAAAGTTATTTGGATCAGGCCCAAACACCTCATGTTCATTCTGTGTATAATTCTTTCAGTTTTGGGAGGACTTTTCGACGGGCCTAGCCACCTTTACAAAATGTAAACTAGAAAGAGAAAATATGCACATGTCAAGGTAAACCATCTGTATGCCCATATATTACAAATACACATTACTTGTGGCTGAATTCTAGCAGCTGGGATTTACTTTTCAAACAGCAAATCACATTTGGAAGGTTAAAGAAACAAAAGATTTAATGCAGATCGACAACGTGAATCTCTATTGCTTTGTGTTACCTTGTTTTCCAATGTCAATGAGAGAAACACATTTTTCAGTATTGATTTTTTTTTTTACCGTTTTTAGTCTGGATGAACAACACTAAACACCACTGAATAATTATTTATGCATAAGTGATTTTCATTGTAAGTGGATCCTACGTGCCATCGGTCACTGTGGTTTTAGCAACAGAACATACAAAATGAGGTCTCAGATGCAAGCAATTTCATTTAGACTAAGCTTAATTAACAGAACAAAATGTTGGTTGAAGATGAAATGTGTGATATATTTGGACAAAGCTTACAGAAATTAGTTTACAAGGGAATCTAATCAGTCATCATAACCTTTTGAACCTTTAGTTTGTAGAAATGGCCAATGGACTAATCCCAATTATTTCTCGCAAACGTTGTCACAATTTGAGGTCTTGCAGTATATTTGTCTGTAAATTCATCGTCTTCTGCATTGGAATCCAGTAATCCCCAGATTTCAGACCATTCCTCAGCCAATATCATTGCATAGAGGATGGGTGAATAATTGTAGAAGGGGTGGATTAATGCGCACATTAAAAAATAAAGGTGCTTGTAAATTTGGATGCCAGATGGTGCTGCTAATATGGTGCCAGTAACATTACCAATACTGTACCATTGGGCACCAAATAATGCAGAGTGTAGAACAATCAATAAAATTAACAGATCTTGTACCGTTTACCTAACCTACCTTTCACACTAACCCCCCCCCCCCTTACTCCTCCCAATAACCCCCTAACATCAGAGCTAGCAGATTTTAGTTATGCCTACATAGTAACCAAACTCGGTGCATAACTTTCTCAGTCCCTTCACCCCCCCCCCCCCCCCCCCCATTATTGGGAGTTTGGCTACCATGAAGCCAAACTCCCCACACCAGAGCCACCATCATCTCCAAACTCCATGCCCAAACTCTGGCACCCACATTATACACTGGGGACCACTATAGCCACAATTAGCAATGTGGTCTATGCCCAGCCAAAATTACTAGTGGCCATGGGGCGCCCATGTTTCATGCTTTGGATTAACTTAAACACTGAGGTTAGCCAGAGGCTTTGGCTGCATTACAGTAGCCTAAGAGTTTAGGACGCCTAGGGCCTTCTTAAGGTACCTAACAATTTATGCAGGCATCTCATGCCACTGCCACTCATGTTGCTTTAAAAATGAAAGGAAGTAGTAATTATTGATTACTGTTGTATAGATGTCTGTCAGACCTCATATCAATCCACAGTTTTCAGAATAATGAAGAAAGCTTCAAAACCAAGACATTAACTCACATTTTGGGAGGGCTTCACATATGATTCTATTATTCTGCGGGGTATATTCCATTTGAGGCATGATCGGGCATCCATAGCACTTTTTATTTATTTTTTAAATCATTGGCTTTAGACACCAGCTGGAGTGCAATCTCAGGCTCCAATAAGGGAAGGGAAAGCACTATGGACATCTACAGGACTTTTAAAACGACCCAATAGAGGGTCCCACAGATTAAGACATTATTGGGGTTGATTCACTAATAATAGCAGTGTAATTAACATCAGTGACATGAGCGCACGCTATGCTGCTGTAAGTGCAGCATAGCGATCGCTAGTAACTTTACGCCCGCTATTTGCTAATAACGGGCTCCATTTATCCTACTCTGAACCCTGGTGGGTCCAGTCACTTTAAAGAACGTGATCCTTGCACTTTGATTGGCCCAACAGGCTGCCTGTCAAGTACATGTAGAATATCATCACAAAAGTAAAATAAGTAAAGTAACTTCAGATTTCAGTCTGCAGATTTATGGATTGAACAGTATGCACAAAGCAGGGAGATTTAATGTATCTCTTTGCACACCTGAAGCATCACTAGAGGGGTCCTGTGCAAAATAGCTTTCATAATAAAGCATGTAGAGCGTCAGGCGTGGGCTGGGAAAAAGCTCAAGTGAAGCTGGTTAAAAAGGGAATTTTACAGCGGGCTGTTCCCACTAGCCGCGAGTTCACATTGCATCAAAACTGACGCCAGTTTCCACTGCATGCAAATTATGATGTTCTCAATACTGAGAAACACAGGAAGATACTTATCCATCATGCAATACCATCAGGGAGGCATATGATTGGCCGCAAATGTATTCTGCAGCAAGACATCGACCCCAAACATACTGCCAAAGCAAATCATTAAGAACTATCTTCTGTGGAAAAGTAATAGTCCTAGAATTGATGGTATGGCTTCCACAGAGCCCTGATCTCAATATCGAGTGTGTCTAATTTTACATGAAGAGGCAGAAGGATGCGAGGAAGCCTACATCCACAGAAAGTCTGTGGTTAGTTCTCCAAGATGTTTGGATGGAACAACATACCAGCCGAGCTCCTTCAAAAACTGTGTACAAGTGTACCTAGAAGTATTGATGCTGTTTTGATGGCAAAGGGTGGTCACACCAAATATGGATTTGATTTAGATAAATCTTGCTTATTCACTGCATTTTGTTGATTGATGGAAATAATTGATTAACACTTTTATTCTTTGCTTGCAGCATTTTTCGCACACATTTGAAATCGGCGCCGACGTTACTCACTGAGCGCTGCTATAGACTGATTCCCATTATAGTCTATGGTGGCGCTGGCTGCGCCCAAATCTATCAGTGCTGAAAAGCACTGCTGTGGCATTTTTCACACCTGCCAAAAATTTTGTACAGTACTGTATATAAAATTATTTGATTATTTAGTGACCAATTTGGATTTTCTGACTACATTCATATAATTGAATATTGGAATTTTTTTCTCATACCAATAGATTGGTCATTGTAGTAGATTCTATTTTTTGTTAATAAGATTGCTGTACCTTTGTAACAACTTCTTCAGATTGCTGCAGATTTGAGCTTTGTTGTTCAGTTTGTCAATAAAGCTTTGGATAAGGAAAATATGTTAAGCTTTAAATGACAAAAAAAAATCCATTAGCAGGTGAAAATGTACTTTGCAATCAATGGAAACATTACATAATGGTGAAGCTAAAAATATAAATGTTGTTATACCCCTCTAAACTGAAATTGTAAACAGCAGATTGCATGACATTGATTATTTTGAGGCTGAAATTGCATGTTTTCCCAAGTATGCAAAGAAGCTAATTGTTGGTTATGGTGATTCATAAGAAAAAAAAAAAAGCTTTGTGTACAGGGATTATTCACACTGGGGATTCTGTGCATGTACTACTTAACAATTCATCAGACCTCAGTCTGCAGCACTGATTGTATTGTGGCTGTTACACCACCAATACATTTTCTGTTAAAAGCTTGTTGGTATGAATGAAATGGAAACGGCAGTCTCATCAGTAGGCAAAATCATTTTGCTATCAGTTTACAAAATCCATTTAATATAAGCATCATAAGCATAGCAAAAGTTATTACTACATTCCACATACGTACATACAATTTATACATTGTAAGGCAAAGCAAACCTTAGGCCTGGGACCACTAGCAGCACTTGCCGATCGCCGGCGATATTCCATATTTACAATTGGTCAAAAGCATGTGGCTACCTCTCACCTCCCCGCTGGAGTCCAGTGCTCTGCTTCTGTCTGTCTGCTCATCGCTCAGCCTAGTGCCCAATATCTCCTCGTGCTTGCAGCAAGATTACACGTGATATGAGGAATGAGGGGTCAGCACTAGAAGGAGCAGGAGACAGACAGGATTGGTTACACAGGCTCAGCGCTGGACTCCAGTGGGGAGGTGAGAGCACAGCTTTTGTTGCGTTCTACTCTGCATTTACACACTGGGCTGGGGGATTGCAGGAGGGGGACAGGAACAGATATTGGCATAAGAGGACATAAGAAGGCACAAGGGGATAGACCGAAACACAGTGAGACAGAGGGATGCACAGAGGGGCAGAGGTAACACAAGGGGACAGACGGAGGAACAAATGGGGTCAGAAAGAGACACAAAGTGGGGCAGAAGAAGACACAAAGGGTACAAAACAAGGCACAATGGGGGACAGAGTGAGGCACAAAGTGGGACAGAAGGAACAGGGGGGGCAGAAGGAGGCACAGGGAGACAGAAGTAGGCACAAAGGAGGACAAGAGGAGGAACAGGGGTCAGAGGGAGTCATAGAGGGAGGCACTGGGCAGAGGTGGTACAGGTGGACTAATCGAGGCACAAGGAGGCAGAAGGAAGCACAAAGGGGGATAGAAGTAGGCACAGTGGAAAAGAGGAATCACAAGGGGAAAGAAAGAGGCACAGGGGCCAGTAGGAGTCATGGGGCTGGACAGAGAGAGAGGGACAGAGGGACATGCAGGGGGGCACACACGGCAGGGGGGGGGCTGAAGGAAGTACAAAGGGGAACAGAAAGCAGCACAGGAGGAGACAGATGATTGGCACAAAGGGGGACAGAGGGATGCACGGGGGGGGGGGGGGGGGGGGGGAAGAGGTGGCACAGAAGGATACAGTGGAGGCTGCCTGCAGCTTACACTATTTAGACCTAGTGATGTCTGCTCTCCAGGGACTGGCGATGCTGCTGTTCATCAGGACATCAAACTTCCTGCAGTCGAATACACACAGCAGGAGCAGGTAATCCAACACCCACAAGAGGAAGAGCTTCGTCCAGGGATGGGGCTTAGTTTTGGGTTGGTGCTTTAACCAGGAGCACGGTACCCCCAGGAACAATGGCAGTCCAGGCAATAGCCTGCAATGCTTTGGTTAAAAACTGCCCTGCACATAGACAGAAAAAAAGTTACATTTAGTGGAACAGATCCCAACAGATCCAACTGGATGTGAACGGATCCTATGCAAAGCAATAGAATCGGTTGACATCAGTCTGTTCAGAACAGATATGATCATTCCGATTAATCGAACACAGGTTGGGTAGTTGTCAATAATTTCAGATCATACTAAGGAAGTGAATGCCAAAGGATATACCGAGTGGGCATGGGGAACGGAACACAGATAAAAAAAACTGATGCCAAAATGTAAAATTAATCTATTTGAAACTGAAAACAGATCCGTTTTCACAGGATCAGTTTTTGATCTGTGCTTGTGTGAGCCAAACCTTGCAAGAAGTAGCAGTGACTGTCTGAAAGCATACAGAACTTCTCTAGACAAAAGGTAACATCTGAATATTACAAGTATTTTTCATTTATATAGTGTAAACCTACTGAGCAGACCCATACACTGAATAAGGGGGCAGACTTGAGACAATCATAAAAACACGACAAGAGGTACTATTATCAGGTATGTGAAAGTCCTGTATATGTATTTTCAGGTTTGTATGTAAAATATACATCTAAAAGTACCGTATGTAGGTAAATCAATTATAGGTATAGGTTTTCTAGTGTTGTTGGGTTTGTTACATTTGTATTTCACTGAATCATGCAGTTGTTCAAGCCCCAGCAACCCTTCTACCCAACCAAAGCCACCCATGGCCACTGAACAGATGCCATCTAAAGCACCTGTCTTTTCCGCTTTTCAAAATAAGAAGGCACCTCCTACTACAAGCAGAAAGCTTTCTTCTCAAACAGTCTCCCTGATATTTCTGTTTTTCTGAAAGAACATATTTTGCTTCAGCAAAAGACCAATTTTTTCCGTGCTTGCATTTTAATTAACCAGTCACCATCAGCTACATGCATAGCAAGCTGTTCAAGCTGTTTTTACTATCAGTAACTGAAAGGCAGACCTAAATAGCTTGGCAAGAAGGAGTCTTCTATTGCTGAAGTGTACCGAATCATCTAACATTTACAAATTGCGTTTTCCACATTCATTAGATTTTCATTGGCTACACATATGCTCTATTTACAAACGTCATGGACAGCACAAATAGTCAAGATGGAAAAAAAAAAAAGTACTACATTCATTCCATGCCTCACGTTATTGGATTACTTTGTAACCAAATGCTAAACATTGATTCTTTTTCAAGCCACATGGTTTTAAGCATACCTGAGGTGACATGGTGAGATAGACATGTATATGTATAGGGCCAAACATACAAATAACTAGGCTGTGTTCCTTTTCCTGCCTGAAAGAGTTAAACATTAAAGTATGCAAGCCACAATTTCTCTCTAGTTTGGGTCATAAAACTCATGCCTGGAAGAGAACAACTTTAGTTCAGGGAATACATAAAAAAGATCGATAGTTTATCATTTTAGCTCTGGGACACTGAAAGACTGTCATTGAGCAGAGACAATACAATATTAAATGTATTTTTCGAGTTTTTAAACTTAAAACCTTAAAAACGTTTTCAATTAAAAATTACTTAACTTTACCTGTATATAAACATGAATTGGCCTATTTTCAAAACCAAGCATGGAGCAATTTTGTACAGGAAGGAATACAATGGCTTTGAATTTGTACAATAACCAACATAAACCTGGTCAGATTTTAATGTTCTCTAGTTAGGATAGAAGATATGTATAGAGGCAGCCATTGTTGCCCAACACCTTGAATAGCCTGTGTGTCTCCGGTAATTTCTGGGTTAAATGTGCATTACCATAGCAATGCATGCATAAAACTGGTAACACGAGTGGCACTATTGGGATAACGGGCGTATGGTGCATTAGACCCACTGTGAGCTAGACTATATCCAATCGAAATCATCCAAACAATAATGCCCTAAGACACACCACAATCCCTCCTGTTTCATATGTAGGTCCTGGGAACACCCCTTACTTGCCTTGCTCCTTACTGCTGGAAAGCTGTACAAGTCCAAACATCACAGTGGAAATAGAACTCTCTGCACTCTGCTGACCTGCTTGAAATAATTAGGGTCTAGTGAGGTCACTGCCATTAAAGTTATACATAAATTGTGGCAAAAAAACATGTATTTGCTATTGTAATCATACTACTGAATGATAGCTTTTCGTGCTTGCATACGAAAAATGCTTGGAAGTAAATGTTTCAAAATTTATATAAATGTATCAGTGTTTCATAAGAATTTTGGGAATTTAACATTAACAAAAAAAAGCAAAAAGTAGTAGTTCTGCACCTGCGCAGTACACGGCGGACAACGTGGGCTTGATTGACAGCGGTGCTTGACGCAGGCGCAGTAAGGACAACCTCGAGGTCGTCCTCTGTACTGTATGGGGACCCCGGGCTGGTGGTTGCGAATGGAGCTGTCAGCGTGGGACAGACAGCTGCGAGGGGCTGGAGAAAGCCCCAGGTAAGTAAATCGAATTTACATTACTTTTGGCTGATGATTCCTTTAAAACCAGAAATAAAGTGACTTTGATGCTTTAAGGGTGCATTCACACTGCATCAGCTAGATTGTAGAATAACTCTGCATGCCAACTAACTGCCTATACAATTCTATAGGGCTGTTCACAGCACTGCGTCGTAACAGATCACATTTTCTAATTTGATGCATGCAGGCTTTGTATTAACATGTATGGTATAACAGAGTGTCCATATCAGTGCATTATGTGTAATGTGTGTGAACTCATTCAATACATTCAACAGCACCCGATTGGTTCATGCTTCACAAAGCACCTTACCAAGCACATGAGGCTAGTGATAAATAAGAAAATAAAGGAGATACATAAATATAACCATTAAAATCATAAAGAACAAGACAGCAATCTTTAAAGGCAGATAACAATAGCCATCATCAAGTGAATAAACCTGAACCAAAAATAGAACAGATGTACCCTTTACTTGCATAGGCAAACAAGAGAAAAAATCCATATGCAAAAACCAGAGATAACAAGGATCTGAATGCAAACACCAGAGATAATAGATCCATAGATGTAACTATCTAAGATAACAGCCTGATATCTATAGACAATAAAGTATAAACAAAAGTACATGCAGATAGGCACGGTAATTGAAAACTAGGCCTTGATAACCAACACAGAGGCTACAGAGATTTATTTTCCAATATAAACAGAAAACCCATACAATCAGGCCCAGAACATATGCAAGCCCTGAAAACCTAGGAATACATTACACTTCAGTGGTACAAATCCTTATTAACGCAGACCATAACTTAGAACTTCCTCTCTGCTCTAAAAGATATGTATAAGGAATATACCTGTTGATGTTATTGATTCAGCCGCGACCGGGGCGGAATCCGCCGCTTCCGGGTCTCAGCGCTTGTTCCCTACTGATGACACTGATGATACTGTGTTCCCTGCAGGACCTCCGCAAAGGTAAACAATAGTCAGCTGACCCCCCGATCAGCTGACAGAGCGGTATTAGCTGACTTTACAGCTGACACCAAGGCAGGGCCTTGCTGTTTGATTGGAAGTGCAGAGTGTGGCCGGCCACAGATTGGATGATTTATTGTATTTAAATCTGCTGAGTGCTCCCAGTCATCGCCCGTGATAAGCATAGCTTTGTCTAGTTGCTGGGTGCGCACTCAACTGTTAATGATACGCTGGATATTGACCTTGGCTTATATTTGACTTCTCTTGTCTGGTGTCATTAACCTCTGCTTGATTCCTGGAAATCCTTGTCTGCTGCCTGAACCGACCATGCCTCTTATTGGACACCCCTTGCTTGCCACCTGGACAGACCTCTGCTAGTTACTGGATACCCCTTGCTTGCCACCTGGACTGATCTCTGCTAGTTACTGGATACCCCTTGCTTGCAGCTTAGACCGGCCTCTGCTAGTTAATGGATACCCCTTGCTTGCCGCCTGGACCGACCTGTATCTGTTATTGGATATCCCTTGCATGGTACTTGAACGCCAAGTTGGCAGGTAAGGAAAGTAGGATTATACTTATCATCAAGTTAAGTATAATCCTACTTTCCTTACCTGCCAACTGCACAGTGTGCAAGCAGTCTCATATAAACTTTATCACATATTACCTGGAGCGAACAAAGTGAATCCAGCGCAGGAGACTGTTGCGCACAGCGTGTCACTTCGGCACCGTCAGAAGACGGAGCTGAAGTTACTCTTAAAACAAAATAATTCGGCGGCCGAATTATTTCATTCCCCACCACCCATGGCGGCCTGAAGGGGGAATAGTATTTAACACAGCCAAGACTAGTGCAGCAGCAGGATCAGCTATACACCGGCTGTATCCTGCGCCCAAGTCTCCTGCGCAGATTCCTCTTGTATGCTATCTGGAGCATCTGTTGTCTGTTGAATAACTTTGCATGAAGACTTGTTTGAACTGTATCATACCTGATTTACTCATTACCTGAACGTTGCCTGTGGATTGCTTGATCCCTCTCGATACTGGAGAATCTGCAATCGATATCTCTGCCATTACTGACAAACGAGGCTGATTGCTTCATTCCTCTGAATCAAGGTGTGTGATACTGCTTAAAGAGAGTCTGAAGCGAGAATAAATCTCCCTTCAGACCTCATAGATAGCAGGGGCACGTGTGCCCCTGCTAAACCGCCGCTATCCCGCGGCTTAACGGGGGTCCCTGATCCCCCAAATCCCCTCCATAATGCGGGGGAGCGCTTCCTGGTTGGGGCAGGGCTAACTGCCGCAGCCCTGCCCCACGTGCGTCTGTCAGCGCGTATCTCCGCCTCTCCCCCGCCCCTCTCAGTCTTCCTTCACTGAGAGGGGCGGGGGAGAGGCGGCGATGCGCCGCTGACAGACGCGACTGGAGGCAGGGCTGCAGCCATTAGCCCTGCCTCCAGGAGCGACCAAGTGTCGCAGTGGGGGGTTTGGGGGTCAAGGGACCCCCGTTTAGCGGCGCTGTTGCGGCGGTTTAGCAGGGGCACACGTGCCCCTGCCAACTATGAGCTCTGAAGCGAGATTTATTCTCGCTTCAGAGTCTCTTTAACTGTAGAACTGTTTTACTAGTCTCATTAGGGCTCGAAACAGGTTATTGTGTGGAATTGTAAAAAAAGAATTGCCTGGTCACTAGGGGGTATAAACCTCTGGTCCTCAAGAGGTTAAATACAATACGTCAACACAAGTTAGCACACCATAGTGGTTACACCCATACCAACATGGGAGTAAACTGTAAAATCTCCAATAAATGCCAGGGGGTATCCATCAAGCAAGGGATGTCCATGCAGCCAGACAATCGAGGCTACCAACAACACAAGACCCCAAAGGAGAAACACTCCCCAGAATGATGTCGCCACCAGCCGCATCACAACTATGTATGTGCACAGTGCATATAGACATACAGCATACGGTTATCAAAGAGGCTTTGGAAAAGTAGATCCCCATACGATTATAATAACTGGGACAGCTTGTAAGAATTATGAGTTTTGGAAAGGGACTGTAGAAAGGATTGGGGGAGAAGGCTTTATGAAGGTTTCTTTTATACCTATATATCATTCTAATTTAGATGGTAACTATATACCCCTATGCTCATTCTACATGACGAAGCAGATATCTAAGAGCACCGTTATTAACACAGCTTCCAGATTCCACCATGCATTTTAATGGGAATAATAAGAAAAAAAAAATTGAAAACATTATTTCTCAGTTTTTGGCCATTATATATTTAAAATAAGACGTTCTTGTGTGGATAAAAGCCACACATTTCATTTTCCCATTTGTCCCGGTTATTGGCAAGTTTACACTATATCTCTTGTACAATGTACGGTGTCAATTTTTTATTTGGAAATATGTTTTTTTGTTGCTTTTTTTTTCCTCCTACTTCCCGCTCTCTTCCTCAGGAGAGCCAATAAGTATGATAGCCTCTCATAGGCATCAGCCTATGAGAGGGATCTATTTTCGTGCCACTTCAGGGGACAACCAAGTGACAGCGCTGTCCCCAGTACAGCGCTGCGCTAGATCGCAGTGCTGTACAAAGTAAATAACAGGGTTTTTTTCTTAACAGCTTGCCAGCTGCGATCGCGGGCTGGCAGGCTGATCACAATGTCTCGGCAGGAAACGATTGCGCATGCACTCGCGCAATTCCCGGCTGATCTCCGCCCCCAGGACTTGATGTCAATCAGCATTCGGCGGTCCTGGGGGAGCCAGTTGGCGGATGCCAATTGGCGTGTGGTGGTCGCAGAGTGGAGGAAAGGGACACAGAGTTCCATTTTTTATTTTTATTTGTAATATGTTAAATAAAAATTCAATCAAATAAGTTACACATGATTAAAGAGGAACTGTAGGGAGAGGAATTTGTATTACAAAACAAAGGCAAAGAGTGAGTAATGAGGGAAAGAAAGAGAAAAAAAATAACCTGTCAGTGTGGAGTAGAAAAAAAATCTCACATAGTGTGGGAGGAATCATGTCTACTACTTGAAGGTAAAGCTAAAGGTTTTCTTTTTATTTTGTTACCTTAGTTGGAAACACTTGGTAAAACAGAGGTGCCAGCTAAGAATAAAATAGTTAAAAACTGTTTAAAAAGGGAGGTAGCGGTGGACTTACCTCCGACAGATGGACGCCAAAGTCAATTTTAACTGTAAAATTAGTTTTATTCAAGAAAAATTTCAAAATATTGCAACGCGTTTCCCGCGTAATATCCTGCTTCTTCAGGCAGTACAGGGAGCTTGTCACCAGTCCAGACAAGTATGAGAGCCTCATTCTTAACCCAAGTGGGGTCTGGTCTAATCTTCCCATCTGCCGTCAGTGGTTACCAGGGTAACCCACCTTTGTGAGTATACAACCACATTAATTTTTCTTATGAAAATTGCATCGACAAACTGCACTATTGGGGCTCATGATTTCTTTTTTCTTAGTTGAAAACACACTTGCTAAAATTGTGCGTATTTTGCCGCAGATGGCAAAAGGTGCACAGCTGCACTTGTCATTGGCCCTGCTTGGGAAACGCAGGTCATTAGGGGTCATTTTCTGGGATTTCAATTTTTTTCGACAAAACACGTGTTTGAAATTACAATGTGTTCCGGCCCATTCAAAAATACATGTAATGCACACAACAAATCATGTATGGGAAATGTGATTGCACTACGGCAGAAGACTAGTCTATTTGTCCTCCGTTGGACAAGCAAGATAAACTTTCTCTTTTTTTTTTTTTTTGAAGAATGGGATCATTAAATTACACAATTAGATGCATTAGATTATTACCAGCCCTGAATGCTAGAAAGATTTGCAATTGAAACTCAACCATGTGCAATAAAGGAAATGTGTTGCAAAGCTGCCAACAAAATTACTGAAGGTGAAGTTATCACCATGGCAAACAAATATTCTGTAGTACTTAAAAAAAATAATGATAATAATTTGGAATGATATTTTTATTTCAGCAGGACCTGAAGATAAAGTATGATGTTAGATGGCACAGGATTTCAGCAAGGCCACATAAGCTACATCCTAAGGTAAGAACGTAATTCATCGTCATTTTCTTTCACCTCTGTCTGAACTGGCACAAAACAAAGGACATTTAGCTTTTAGTTCCATTATGAAATACATAATATATTTTGGAAACTGGGGAGTCACAAAAAATTGCGGTCAAAGACAAAGGTACCAGTAAATTGGCCTAGAGAGTCCTGCTTTGTGGACTAATGAGATTAGAAAATAAGTAAAAGATACGCATAATGTCTTCCACTGTCACTTTAAAGTAAATAGCATGCATCTGGGAATCCATTTATGGTGTTCCTCCTGAACACAAAAGTGCATTCAATTTGTCACTCAAAACATACACAGTGTACAATGAAAGGGCATTTTAGAGCACTCTCCCTTTATCACACCTTCAGATAAAATAGGCTTGTAAAGCAAAGCTACACATGCCAAGAATTCCGCGGAAGTCCATTAAATATAAGCTGCAAATAGAATAAATGCTACAGAAATGACCTGGGATCCCATGATAATATGGAAAAGGCTGCTATGTTTACGTTGGCTTGGGGGATACTAAAGAATTTCTTTTAAACACAAAGATGTTATTTCAAAGATTGACAGGTGTAATTGAGGCACCAGAATACTTCAGACTGCACAGAAAAGACTAATAACATGCTAGTACCCACTTCTTCTAAGCATTGTAAAGAACTAGTTCCATTAACTAGAGACCTTTTCTCTACATTTCCTCTACTTCAGTAATGAGGTATACAGGAAAGGGGCAATATAAAAAAAGAAAAAAAAAATCAAAAGGGCAAAACCGTGTCTGCACAGGTTCATCATATAAAAAGACTACTAGAATGTCTAGATTTTATATCGGTTATATTGTTGACAAGGTACTATAAGGAAGATTGGGGAGTACATTTTTAAAAGCAAGAAAATCTATTGTAATGACTGCCAGTATGGGTCTTTCCACTTTCATTTCAAAACATAAGCAGCCGGCGCCAGTTTACACACTTCCTTCCTGTGCAAATGCACAGCCGAATCCCGGAAGCCGTGCCATGCCTCTCACACGAAGAAATGCTGCAATGTCGGCCAAATCGCTAAGGCGAGCAATTGGGACCGCGGCAGCATTATCCCCTATAGCAGTGTTTCTCCACGCAATTTGCTTGCGAGGAAACTGCCGATTCGGCCCGATTTCTGTAGCAGTGGAAAGGGGCCCTAAAACTTAGCCAAACTATTTATTACATTTATTTAGGGGGTGGAGTGGCAGAAAAAAAAATTAGGGAATTCAAAAAGTAAGGTTTCCAACCTATTTACTCTTTAAAGGGTCCCTGAGCAGTGGCTAAAAAAGGAAATTTAGACTAACCTGTGGCTTCCTCCAGCCTCCCTTAGCCTGTGAGTTATCCTGGCACCCTCTTCTTCCTTTCGGTGGTCCCGCTGCTGGCTCTGGTAATCTGGCGACTTCAGCTGAAGTCAACTGTGCACGCCCCCGGCACGCACCCTGTGTGCCATCATGCTGGTTGTCATTAAAGTCCTGCGCATGCACGGTTCTCTAACGACTGAACCACACATGCACAGGACTCTTATGGCAACCAGCGTGATGGTGTGCAGCCGGAGCCAGCAGCGGGACCACCGAATGGAAGAAGAGGATGCTGGTGGACCTTGCATGCTATGGGGGGGCTGGAGGAAGCCCCAGGTAAGTCTAAATTAAATTTTATACCAACTGTTTAGGGTCCCTTTACCACGCCTTTTTTACTTACCGTAAGCATTCCTATAACTTCGGTAGCTATATTCTTGAACTATAAGTCACAGTCACCTTTTCTTTTGAGACACTTGCCTACTTGAGAGAACCATGATTCGAATGTCCGCTCTTCCTGTTCAGTAAGCCAGCACCTATTCAGTAAGGAGTTCTTGAGAAGCCACTTGCCTAGATGAGAGAGCCATGAATGAAAGCACTTCTAAAACACAAACACTGCTTCTGCCTATAGAGCGTGCCCTAGTGGCTGCAGTTCTGGAGCTTTGAGCTCGCCAGGAGAAAAGCGCAATATAAATGTTCTGTGTCTTGTCTTGTCATAAGACTTGATTCAATCAATTTTGCACTTTGTTATTGAAATCATCATCATTTACTAGGAATAATTAGCCACAAATACGGTTTTCCATGCTAGTTTTGGGATGCAGGATTTCTGCATCATGAGTGGTGCATTGTAATGCAAAGTAGACCAGAGGAAATACAGCTCCACTCACAGAAAGGAGACAGTGCTGGAACAAAGGGCTGCCCAGCCCAAACGTAAGATCAAGTGAACAAGGTCCGCACGATGTCTCCACAATCCAATGTTTATTCAGGACGTATCCAAATCAGATATAAAATCAGAATCAGAATCAGTTTATTCGCCGAGTGCGACAAACATCGCACCCGGAATTTTTTGTGGAACACACGGCCTGGAAATTTGTTATACACACAGATCAGAAGAAAGTACAGACAGATCAAAAGACAATACGATAGATACAATCTAGTTTTAGGCGGCAGAGGAATTACATCCTAACAAGCATTTACTACAAGGTTACAACATGGTATGATATGGGCAGCAGTGCAAGTCTACCGTGCTTTACGAGGGTGGTGACTCGAGTTCAGCAAGCGGATGGCTTGGGGAAAGAAAGTATTTAGATGTCTGGTGGTCTTGGTGGGGATGGATCTGTAGCGGCGACCCAAAGGCAGGCGGACAAAGTAGCGACTGCCGGGGTGAGAGGGGTCATTTCGTATTTTATTTGCTCTTGACCACAGTCTGGATGTGTGTAAGAGGTCAAGAGGTGGAAGGGGTGACCCAATGATTCTCTCCACAGTATCGATAACTCTCTGAAGCTTGAGTCTGTCGCTCGCAGTAGCGCCTGTGTACCAGACGACTATGGAGGAGCAAAGAACTGACTCAATGGTGGCAGTGTAAAATGTTGTCATCAGTTCCCGCGGCATCCCAAATTTCCTCAGCTGCCTCAGGAAGAACAGCCTCTGCTGGGCCTTCTTCTGGACCTTGGAGGTGTTCTCAGCCCACTTTAAGTCCTTAGTGATGGTGGCGCCTAGAAACCGGACACTCGACTCCCTGGAGACGTTGGTGCCTTCAATGGAGACTGGGTCGAGTGTGGGAGGACGCCTTCTGAAATCCACTATCAGTTCAACTGTCTTTGCTGTGTTGAGTACCAGCTGGTTGTCCTTGCACCACCTGCAGATGCGTTCAATCTCGTTCCGGTATGCGAGTTCACCATCCCTGCTGATGAGGCCAAGGATGGTGGTGTCTGTGAATTTTATGACCTTGACAGAGTTGTCAGTTGATGTGCACCTGTTTGTGTAAAGGGAAAAAAGGATTGGGGATAGTACACACCCTTGGGGGGCACCTGTGTTTGTGATTCTTTCCTGTGAGGAGCAGCTGCCAAGCTTCACTAGTTGCGTCCTGTTTGTGAGGAAGTCCTTGATCCAGGAGCACAGAGTGAGGTCGAGGCCAAGTTGTACCGGATTGTCGTATAGGATGTTTGGGCAGATTGTATTGAAGGCCGAGCTGAAATTAAGGAGGAGGATCCTGGCATAGGTGTCGGGACCATCGAGGTGTTCTGTAATGTATGACAGAACAATGTTAATGGCGTCCTCGATGGACCTGTTTGCCCTGTATGCAAATTGAAGTGAATCCAGGAGGGGGTCAGTGAATCGCTTAAGGTGAGAGAAGACCAGTCTTTCCAGGATCTTCATGATGGTGGGAGTGAGGGCTACGGGCCTGTAGTTGTTGAGATCAGAGATCCTCGGCTTCTTGGGGACCGGGATGATCGTGGATTTTTTAAAACAGGCAGGTACTTTATCCTTCGTTAGTGATTTGCTGAAAAGAGAGGTGAGGACAGGAGCAAGCTCGGTTGCACAGGTTCTCAGGCACATTGATGATACGCCGTCCAGGCCCGAGGCCTTCCTGGGGTTGAGCCGCCGGAGGTGTTTCAGGACGTCAGCTTCCAGGACTGGTACCGGAGCTGAGGCTGGTGGTCCCTCTGGTGGGGTTGCTTGCGTTCCGAGTGCGGAGGGTTCCTTCTCGAATCTGCAATAGAACTCATTGAGTTCCTCGACAAGGTCTGTGCTAGGTGGTGCATGCTGAGGGGGAGGTTTTAGGTTTGTGGCTGCCCTTAAGCCTCTCCAAAGCACCTAGACTGACTGCATGGTTCTTAATCATAGCTATTTATGACTTGCATCTACAAGGGTTTTATAGAGGATGGTGGGAAAAACCAGAGGAGGGTTAACAGACAAAACACACCCTTTATGGGTGGTAACCAAAAAAATTTTCCCCCTCCAAACTGGCTGCCACAACAACCCTAACAGCACTATATATATATATAGATTTAAAACATAATAAAACCCAAAAGTAAATAACCGAAATAAAAACCAAAGACAAAAACAAACAAACGCACTGAAAGATGAAAGCATGTCACCAATTTTACAATATTTCACACAGCAAGTTTATGCATGTATAAGCATATGGCTGAAATCGAGCCTAGAAACCAAACAGGTAATGAAGTGTACTATGGGGCAAAAAGGAGTTAGAATAGGGTTAACGAGTCACTAAAGCAAAATCCCACCTAGCGTTCAAGCCCATGGGGGCCCTGGTCCCCAATCGAAAGATCCACAAAGCCTCTCTTCCGAATCATGGCTAAAAGATCTCCCCCTCTTTTGGGTAAAAAGACCCTCTCAATACCCTGAAAACAAAAACTGGACATGTTGCCCCCATGCTCCACGCGAAAATGTTTTGCCACATTCGAAATACTATTTGTAAGCCACCCGGCCCCCAAATAATGTTCAGCAATACGGGCCTTTAGGGGCCTAGTGGTACATCCTACATATTGAACTGAACAAATGTTACAGGTAATTAGATTAATAACATTTTTTGTGTTGCAATTAATGAAATGTTTGATGGGGGAAACATGTCCGTTAGAGAGGGAAACAATAGTCTGGGTTTTCAAATGCATGGAACAATAGTGGCAAGAAGCCACTCCACATCTAAATGACCCCTTAAAAGTTAGCCATGTCGAAGATCCAGAAGGGGATTTAAATAAACTGGGCGATAAAAGGCTACCCAAAGTTGGTGCCCTCCTACTCGCAAAACTGACTCCCCCCGCCCTGAAGAAAAGGCTGTAGATCCCCATCACCCTCTAGGATGGGTAAATATTTCCTCACAATGCCAGTCACCTGATGGAATTCTACACTGTAGGTGGTAACAAAGACCGGTTTCTCCCTGGACTTGTTTCTGGATCAGTTTAATTAGTTGTTCCCTAGGGATGGCATTAGCTTTGGCTTTTGCCTTATCTATAATCCATTTTGGATACCCCCTAGTCAACAACCGTTTTTCCACTGTGTCGAATTCCAAGTTCACACTAGATGTGTCCGAGCAATTCCTGCAGGCCCTGATGAACTCGCCAACAGGAATCGCTTGGACAGTGTGAGCAGGATGACAGCTACTGGCCCGTAAGATGGAATTTCCAGCACAAGATTTCCTAAAAGCGTTTGTATGGATGATCCCTTTAACCCCATCACCCCTTAAGGTAAGGTCCAAATAGTCAATACTGTCCTGCTGCCACACGAATAAACTGAAGATTACACTTGTTTTCATTCAAATGGGCCATGAAAGCATCCACCTCACTTCCATCAGCCTTCCAAATTATCAGAATGTCGTCTATAAATCTCCCATACCACGCAACCCCTGTCATCGGGCGCCCCCCATCCCCAAACATGTGGAACTCCTCCCACCGTCCCATATAAAGTTTTGCCACGATGGGGAGAATTTCGCTCCCATGGAGGCTCTACACCTCTGGAGATAGAAGGTGCTGTCAAACAAAGTAATTGCGGGCCAGGAGATATTCAACAGCACTACAGAGGAATACCCGGAGATCCGAAGAATAATCCGAATATTTCTCTAGGTGATATTGTAGTGCTGTGAGGGCCAGATGATGAGGTATACAGGAATATAAAGATTTGACATCGATCGTCAACCAACTATAATTGCATTCCCAAGTCAAATTCTCAATACTAGCCAACAGATGCTTTGAATCCCTAAGATATCCCGGCAGCCTCTTAACCAATGGTTGTAATAACGAATCCACCCAGTCACTTAGGCGCTCACCCAGAGAGCCAATCCCAGCAACAATGGGCCTGCCCTCCGGGTGAGCGCCCGGTTATGGATCTTAGGAAGGTGGTGGAACACCGGAACAATGGGTGATTGTACACCCAAGTATTCCACCAACCTCCGGTCAAAAACCCCCAGACTCTCACCAAACCTAAGTAGACCAAACAGCTGTTTCTGAAACTCCGCCGTAGGATCCCCAGGGAGTCGGGTATAAGTGACTGGATCCTCAATCTGTCTTAAAGCCTCTGCCCGATAATCCGACCTATTAAGGATGACCACTGCAGCCCCCCTTGTCCGCATTTCGTATGACAATATTAAGAGTCGATCTGGCACACACATCTTGGAAGCTTCCAATGTCAGGTAAAGCAGCCTCAGATTGCAGGAAATACATGTTTTTATAAGTCCATCCGTTAAACATACTAAGGTGATGGACTCATGTGTACCCCATGCACTTGTACGCCCCTCCTGGAGCCCTCCACCTCTTTGTAAAATGTCCCTTACACATATAGTTCACATTATGTGAGCTTGAAAATCAAATTTGCTAATGCCCATCATCACATGTGGCAGCCGGGCCCTGGCGCCGCCCCTCACATTTCAAATTATAAGTCCCGACGAGTGTACCGACTTGTATTGGTTGCACTCTCTCCGCTGCCGAGCAACCGGACGACTACGCATCCCGATTCCCGCTAGATATACGCGTGGACCAATTTTGTACACATTAGACCACCGTAGAAGCGAGTCAAATAACCGCTTCTCGCTCGCTGTAACCCTGGTTGCCTAGCAACTGGACGCATAGCACTCGTTCCTTTCTTCCGCATAACACGCGCATATTAATTTTGGATCCCCCAGACCCCCGCCGGCGCTTCCCGAGGGTTGCTAAGCAACGCTATGCATTCCTGTTCGCCCACCTGCGCCATGACATCATCTGACGAAGGCGTGGAACGCCGAAACGCGTCATGACGTCTTAGGCGCAGGGCAGCTGCCACCATCTCCCGTGTACCTTACCCGGCCGGCATGACTGGATCCCTTGGATTCCCACAACTACCGGCCATACGAGGCGGCCAGATCGGTGGAATTACATCAAGGACACGGTGATACACAGATATTGTGATGAGCTTTGTTTTATATTTAATCTACATTAAAAAAGTTAATGCACCAGAGAGTGCTCCTCTTTTATCTGTTTTCGGCCGCTTGCACACTGCACGCGATTCCGATTCAGATTCCGCTTTTTAATCAGTTTTTAGCTCCGATTCAGATTCAGATTTGCAGTGTGCAAGGAGCAAACTGAAAATCTGAATCTGAATCTGAAGTAAAAACAGATTAAAAAGCGGAAACTGAATCTGAATTGCTTGCAGTGTGCAAGAGGCCTTCTACAGCATCTTTATCCTAATCCCAGAGTAAACCAGGAGCAGCACTCATTGGTGGCTTAATGTAATTGGGTTGAGATACTTTCTGACTGAGCGCAGTGGATTATTGCAACTTTGTTTATCCCCTAACACTAACCTTTCTGCCTATACGCATCGGTGCAGATGTCTGGAGCTCAGCCAGTGAAAGACGAACCTGGGACCAAAGCTTGGCTAATGGTAGCAAATCCTGGAGACAGTAGCTGTTTCATACTTCCGAAGCCCGGAGCTTAGCTAGCGATTGCCAAACACTGGTGGATCAACCGCTTGCTTCCCGGCAACCAACTCAGACACCTGGTGCACCATAACTCTTGAGATCTGTGATGGCACCCTGTGCAACAGATCCCTGGTGCCCAAATGACCCAGTCTGCGCCCCATAATCACAAAATAACATTGTAATGTATGGGACCCACTCACTGCTAGAGATGATCCGGGAGACGATTCCAACTTGCAAGGAAATTGTATGCAGATTGGAAAGAGACAATCTTATATGCAGGAAGTGCATTTAATTAGTTCAATTACTTGCTTCATTACTTATGCATACAAGCCAAGATAAATAACATCTCATTGACCACCTCTACTAACTACATGCCCCGTATTGTTGGTAATTGGATAGGCAACCTTCTGACAACCCCATTATATATAAACGTAGACAAAGCTTCAAGTCTAAAGCCTGGTACAAACATCCAATTTTGACTGCCCAATGATTGGCCAATTTTACCACTTCCATGTAGTGCGAGAGCTTAGCTACACAATGAGAGCTTACCTACAAAACCTGTTCATGGTATTAAAAGTCTGTTGACCCTTATACTACATGGAGTTGGTAAAATTGTTCAAAGATTGGTCCAAAAAATTGGATGTGTATGCAACTTTAGGCATGATTCACACTGTGCGCATTGCAGAACACGTGTTATGTGCGCATACTGCAATGGAGATTGGACAAAGAGTTTAATACAAAGCCTGCATGAAGCGAGTTAGAATAATGCAATCAGTTATAATAATGCTGAAACTTAACGGATGTAGTGTGGAAGGGACCTAAAGCTGGCCACACATTTACAGATTTCAAATGCAATCTTCACCAACTCAAAAATAGCTGCAAAATAAACTAAAATAAATCAACTGAATGTTTTAAGCTGTTTGATTTAATTCACAGTGGTACATTTTGCCAGCTTTCCCATTCAATAAAATCATTACATTTCATTTAAATCCCTATCAGTCATCTATTCTCAACAACTCCATTTAGTACAGATGCAAACCTCAAAAAACTATAGCACTGACACAACCCTACATAAACCTCATCATTAGCTCTGTTCTTATAAGACCCTTCATCTCATCCAGGATTGGGGCTGAAAAACTATACTTGTAGTGTGCCTGCTCGGGAATGGCAACACACGCAAGACAGCAATAATGAAAATACTTCCCTGTTGGACCACCTACATGAAGCAAGACTGTGCTTCTATTAATGCTCACCTCCAGATGGCTATGGGCAGCCTACAAAACTAACATTGAAGATTAGAAAAAACTTAAAATTCATGTTGGAATGCTATCTGAATAAAATACATTTTGGTGGATATCTTGATCTCTAAACCTATTTTAACTAACTCACTTGGTATTGTAAGTTATGAAAAAACTGAAATTAGGAGTGTGCATAGATATGCAGTCTCAAAAGTCAATACTTTGGATAGTCACCTTGAGCTGCAATTACATGCATCTGCTCTTATGCGATAGGTATCTATAAGCTTAGGCCATCTAGCCACTGAGATTTCCACCTACAATTCATTCAAGTTCGATGGTTTGCATTGGAGTACAGCGATCTTCAAGCCATGCCATAGATTAATTGGCTGGGGGTTGGGGCTTTGGCATGGTCATGCCAATATATTTATAGGGAACCTGAAGTGACAGAAATATGAAGACTGCCATCTTCAGTATGTAATAAACAATGCCAATTGTCTGACTTCTGTGCTAATAATCTGCCTTTAAGATTAAGTTATTGGCTCAAAATGTTTGATTAGATTCCTTTGCCCATATGCAATTCACCTTATTACCTGAGTTTTCTCCTAGGTGATAACTTTTTATCTTCCATTTAAAATAACTTTCCAGCATTTTTCAACTAAAATAGTACCAAAAAGTAGGTGAAAAAGTACTGTCAAAATTATTTGCAGTATTTTCTTGCTTTTTGGTGGCGTAAAAGGCATTTTATTGTCAAGTTTAAAATTATCACCTGGGAGAAAACTCAGGTGAAAAAGTGAATTGCATATGGGCCTTTGCCTATGGTATGGAACCACTGGCTGCATGCTCGTTTCAGGCATGTGAATCAAAAACAACTGAAGCCAAAAGGCAACTGCCACAGTTTACAGTGATATGAAAAACTATTTGCCCCCTTCCTGATTTCTTATTCTTTTGCATGTTTGTCACACTTAAATGTTTCTGCTCATCAAAAACCGTTAACTATTAGTCAAAGATAACATAAATGAACACAAAATGCAGTTTTAAACGATGGTTTTTATTATTTAGTGAGAAAAAAAAACCTCCAAATCTACATGGCCCTGTGTGAAAAAGTGATTGCCCCCCTTGTTAAAAAATAGCTTAACTGTGGTTTATCACACCTGAGTTCAATTTCTGTAGTCACCCCCAGGCCTGATTACTGCCACACCTGTTTCAATCAAGAAATCACTTTAATAGGAGCTATCTGACACAGAGAAGTAGACCAAAAGCACCTCAAAAGCTAGACATCATGCCAAGATCCAAAGAAATTCAGGGACAAATGAGAACAAAAGTAATTGAGATCTATCAGTCTGGTAAAGGTTATAAAGCCATTTCTAAAGCTTTGGGACTCCATCGAACCACAGTGAGAGCCATTATCCACAAATGGCAAAAACATGGAACAGTGATGAACCTTCCCAAGAGTGGCCAACCGACCAAAATTACCCCAAGAGCGCAGAGAAAACTCATCCGAGAGGCCACAAAAGATCCCAGGACATCATCTAAAGAACTGCAGGCCTCACTTTCCTCAAATAAAGAGGAGCTGTTAGGTATAGGGTCTCAGAGAAAAAACCAACAACACATATCAGTAGCTAAATATTGGCTCTACTTAAATTACATATGCATTTCACTGTCCACGTTTGGATTTCACATCATTTTTATATTTTATTTGCAGAGAATGATGCTCCTGACAGCTCATGGCAGGTTCCATGTTTGTCTGTCTCCTATGAAGGCAATTGTGATGTCATATCCTCCCTGCTTCCTGATGATTCTACTCACAAAAAAGATCCTAATGGTTCATGATCTGGACAACACTACTGTGCAGTGAATATTAATTAGCCATGTGGCTAGGAATAATAGCGGACTCATGCAGTATACTCTAACGGAACATGTGCCCTGTGATTTTTCAGTGCTGTGAGTTTAGGCTGCTGTTACAAGCTGCTGTAACATGAGCCTGTAACTTCCCACTGGAAAAGCAGCCTTAGGGTGTGATAGGGAAATCAAGGGAAGGACCCAAGGTAGTGCAGTGGAGAAGAAGCAGCCCCAGAATGCTTTGCAGTATCTGTTATGCGTCCTGCCGGCCTCCTTAGGAGCTTGGGAATAACAGCCTTGCTGTTCAGCACACATCAAAGTAAGAGAGATTTTTTATTTAAATTCAATATTGCCTTTTTGGCTTCCTTCTAAACTGTTTAACACAGGAGAATAGAGGTTTAAATTAGCTTTTGCAGCCTGGCAGTTACTCTTTAAGGTCAGTGTTCACGACTCCACCATAAGAAAGAGACTGGCCTAAAACGGCCTGCATGGCAGATATCCAAGGTGCAAACCACTTTTAAGCAAAAAGAACATTAAGGCTTGTCTCAATTTTGCTAAAAAAAGACAAAAGTTGAACTTTTTTGAAGGTGCGTGTCCCGTTTCATCTGGCGTAGAAGAAACACAGCATTTCAGCAAAAGAACATCATGCCAACAGTAAAATATGGTGGTGGTAGTGTGATGGTCTGAGGTTGTTTTGCTGCTTCAGGACCTGGAAGGCTTGCTGTGATAGATGGAACCATAAATTCTACTGTCTACCAAAAAATCCTGAAGGAGAATGTCCGGCCATCTGTTCGTCAACTCAAGCTGAAGCGATCTTGGGTGCTGCAGCAGGACAATGACCCAAAACACACCAGCAAATCCACCTCTAAATGGCTGAAGAAAAGCAAAATGAAGACTTTGGAGTGGCCTAGTCAAAGTCCTGACCTGAATCCTATTGAGATGTTGTGGCATGACCTTAAAAAGGCGGTTCATGCTAGAAAACCCTCAAATAAAGCTGAATTACAACAATTCTGCAAAGATGAGTGGGCCAAAATTCCTCCAGAGCGCTGTAAAAGACTCGTTGCAAGTTATCGTGAACGCTTGATTGCTGCTAAGGGTGGCCCAACCAGTTGTTAGGTTCAGGGGGCAATTTCTTTTTCACACAGGGCCATGTAGGTTTGGAGTTTTTTTTTTCACTAAATAATAAAAACCATCATTTAAAACTGCATTTTGTGTTCAATTATATTATCTTTGACTAATAGTTAACGGTTTTTGTTTTCAATATTTTTATTAAATTTTCAGTGTAGTAAGTATACAGCATTTAGTGTGACATGAAATATATGAGAATACCAGTAAAACATCAATCTTACAACAGAATTATCATGGGCATAAAGCTACCAGTGTAACATAACCTTAGTTAACATAATCAATGAGAGTGATCACCACTTCATAACTATGCTTAGCCAAGAGGTTAGATTGTTAAGTATAAGAGTGAGAGAGAGAGGTGAATATGACAAAACAATATCTTGGTAGAGCATATCGTCCATCCACACACTAACCCATAACAGGCTGGATGGAGATTGCTCTTAAGTACCTGATTGTCAGCCGTATATGTTACCCTTCCTCCAGTGAGGTAGGGTGTGTTATTGGCCGTATGCATCTTAAGGGCTTATGTAACTTGATCGTATGTGTTGAGGCACAACTAGGGATCTAGACTAAGCAAGGGATTGAGGGGTGAGTTTGTTAACTGGAAGCAGAGCCGTGATATAAGGGGTATTTATTATCTGCTCATCTGAAGAGGTAAGCTGTATGGGAGAGAATGTTAAGAAAGGAGTAAGAGAAAAGAACAGAGTAACTAGAGAGAGAAAGGAAGGGGTGTAGGGTAAGAATAGAGTAAATAAAAAGAGAGAAAAGGAGACAAAAGAAGAAAGAGAAAGAGAAACCACGGGGATGGGGGGCGCTCCCGAACAACCACTTCTACAAAGGGTATCCGCTAGATTTAGAGATAAAACAATGCTATTGGTCTCAGTGGGTGCGTATGGTTCTATCGTGGTCTGAATTTACCAGGTAGGTGATCAAAGGGTCCCATATTTTATGGAATTTTTTCATGCTGTCGTTCATGCGGGCTCTTAATTTTTCAAAGAAGAGGATATGCCCTAGCCTTCCTTTGATTGAATCAAATGATATAGACTGGGACTTCCAGGCGGCTGCTATTTTGATTTTAGTGGCGGTAAATATGTATCTGATGAGTTCATTTTGGGCAGAAGTAAGATTGGGATATGGACAGCCAAGTAAGGTATGAAGAGGGTTCCTGGGAACCGGGGCGTTGATTAGGGACGAAGCCCAAGTGCAAACCCTTATCCAGAGCCTCCGGACTTTACTGCAGGTCCACCATATGTGGGCGAAAGTGCCCACCTCCTTGCACCCCCGAAAGCATTCACCCGAGAGGTCTGGATTGAGTCTGGCTAGTCTCTGAGGTACCATGTACCAACGTAAGAGTACTTTGTAATATACTTCTATAAGGTCTGCATTAATGGAGGTTCTAGGGATATTTGTCCAGATATCTGATAAGTCGACATATTCAACTGATATATTCAACTCATTTTCCCATTTAGTTATGTAATCAGGTTTGTTCTGCGACCTAGTTTGGGACATTTCTTTGTATATTAAGGAGATAATTCCCGGGGATTGGGGATCAGTGGCACAAATGTTTTCAAAGGGTGTTTTACATGAGGGGATCTCAATATCTGTAATATGGTGTTTGATAAAATGGGAGATCTGCATGTAGTGAAATGATTCGGATGCGGGGAGTGCCGCTTTCTCTCTGAGGTAGGCGTATGATTTGATACCTGTTGCCGTGAGCAACTCATGGACCCTATGTAAATTGGCTTGTTTCCACCATTGGTAAGGGCTGGAAGCTTGTAGAGCAGCTGGGAAGGAGGGATTACCGAGAAAGGAGGTAAGGGGTCTATGCGGGGACATTAGCCGACCAGAATACTTACAGCTATCCCAGATATTTAATACATGTCTAATGATGGGGTTAGAAATATTATTGCGGTGAGCTGGGGCTAGCCACAGCAAATTGTTTATGTCGATGGGAGAGATAAGATAGTTCTCAATTTCAACCCAGTAGGGGCGGTCACTTTCTAGACACCAGTTAGTAAGTGAAGCAAGTTGTGCAGCTTTATAGTAATATCTGATGTTGGGTAACCCCATTCCTCCGTTGGATCTCAGTAGGTAGATATTTTTTGTTGAACCTTGGTTTCCTGCCTCCCCATATAAATTTGTTAATTTTCTGTTGAAGAGATTTGAGGAATGAAGGGGCTAAAGGGATTGGTAACAGTCTAAAGGCATATAGCAATTTTGGGAGAAAGGTCATTTTTATTGCGGCTATTCTGCCCAGCCATGATATGGAGTACCTCTTCCAACACTCCAGGAGTCCGGTGAGCTCCTTCGCAAGAGGAGGAAAATTATATTGATAGAGTGTGTTGTAAGAACTAGTAAGGTGAATGCCTAGGTATGGTAATTTGTGCGGGTCCCAGTCAAATTCAAAAGTATCTTGTAAGGCTTGCATCAATTTGAGTGGTAAGGAGATTTAGGGCTTTTGATTCAGCAGGGTTGACTCGCAAGCCGAAGACTGTACCAAAACGGTCCAAAATCTTTAGGACAGTAAGAATAGACCTGGTGGGACGAGAGATGCAGAGTATTAGATCGTCGGCAAAAAGGCCAATCTTATGTATAGTTTTTCCCAGAGGAATGCCGTGTATTTCAGGGTTGTTGCGGATGAGGATAGCTAGGGGTTCAATGAGAAGGGAAAACAGAAGAGGGGATAGGGGGCATCCTTGACGGGTGCCTCTTGATATGGGGAATAAGGGAGACTTAAAACCGTTGTAAGCTATAACTGCTAAAGGGGAGGAGTAGAGGGCTTTAATCCAAGTTAGTAGGCCAGGGCCAAAGCCCCATTTACGGAGAACTGCTAAAAGATAGGACCACGATACCGAGTCGAATGCTTTTGTTATATCTAATGACAGGAGCATTGCCGGGAGTTGGGACTCACGGGCATGATGGATCAAGTGTAAGAGGCGTCTCACACCATCTCCTGCTTGACGTTTAGGCATGAAGCCAATTTGGTCGTTGCTAATAAGGGAGGCGATTTTTGAGTTAAGGCGTGTAGCTAAAATCTTTGCCAATATCTTGGTGTCTATATTTATAAGAGAAATTGGGCGGAAGTTAGACCAAACAGTGTGGTCTGTGTTTGGTTTAGGGATCATAGAAATAGTAGCGGTAATTGAATCAGCATGAAAGTGAGCGCCTTTAAGAATGCTATTAAAAGCTGCAGCTAATTTAGGAGCTAAAGTGTCGTTGAGCTTCTTATAGTATATGGCCTGGTAGTTAACGGTTTTTGATGAGCAGAAACATTTAAGTGTGACAAACATGCAAAAGAATAAGAAATCAGGAAGGGGCAAATAGTTTTTCACATCACTGTAAACTGTGCCAGTTGCCTTTTGGCTTTAGTTGTTTTTGAGTCACATGCCTGAAACGAGAATGCAGCCAGTGGTTCCATACCATAGGCAAAGGCCCATATGCAATTCACTTTTTCACCTGAGTTTTCTCCCAGGTGATAATTTTAAACTTGACAATAAAATGCCTTTTACGCCACCAAAAAGCAAGAAAATACTCCAAATAATTTTAACAGCCTCCCGTTAAACTACTCCAGTCTAGCTTTAGCAGTAGGTATTGGGTCACTGTCTTTTTCAAAGGAGAACCTTTGTCCAAGTCTCCAATCTCTGATGGACTCAACTTGTTTTCTTCTAGAATTGTACTGTATCTAGTAGTTTTGCACCCACACATGACATTTCCAATGATGGCCAAAACATTCAGTTTTAGCATCACATGATCAGAGAACCTTTATCAAAGAGCTTGGGGAGTCTGTCACATGTTTTACAAGCTTCTTTAAAGAAAACTTTAGATAAATACCGCAATTGTAGGTGTAAAATGCATTTGTTACTGCAACTCCTGGAGATCAATCTCCAGTGTGGATCTTTGCAGCTGCTTCTGTGTTATCCTTGGTCTCACTGATTAATGTCCTCATAGCCCAGGGAGTGCATTTTTCTGGGCAGCCTTCTCTTCACAGATACAGTGGTTTGCAAAAGCATTCAGCCCCCTTGAAGTTTTCCACATTTTGTCACATTACTGGCACAAACATGAATCCATTTTATTGGAATTCCACGTGAAAGACCAATACAAAGTGGTGTACACGTGAGAAGGAACAAAAATCATACAGGATTCCAATCATTTAAAAAAAAAATAACTGCAAAGTGGGGTGTGCGTAATTATTCAGCCCCCTGAGTCGATACTTCGTAGAACCACCTTTTGCTGCTATTACAGCTGACAGTCTTTTAAGGTATGTCTCCACCAGACTAAAATTCTTGCCCATTCTTCTTTGCAAAACAGCTCCAGCTCAGTCAGATTAGATGGACAGCATTTGTGAACAGCAGTTTTCAGATCTTGCCACAGATTCTCGATTGGATTTAGATCTGGACTTTGACTGGGCCATTCTAACACATGGATAGGTTTTGTTTTAAACCATTCCATTGTTGCCCTTGCTTTATGTTTAGGGTTGTTGTCCTGCTGGATGGTGAACCTCCGCCCCAGTCTCAAGTCTTTTGCAGACGTCAAAAGGTTTTCTTCCAAGATTGCCCTGTATTTGGCTCCATCCATCTTCCCATCAACTCTGACCAGCTTCCCTGTCCCTGGCTGCTGAAGAGAAGCACCCCCAGAGCATGATGCTGCCACTAGGGATGACCGGAAACAGCAAATTCCGTTCTGCCGGAATTCGCGGATTCCGGCAGCACTTAATTCCGTTGCTATGACATTTCCGCTGGATTTTTGCGAAATTCCGCGGAATTCCGGATTCCGAAGGAAAAAATAAAGTAATTGCAAATGCAACCTTGTTTATACTAAATTTTAGCCCATAAAACCTGTTGGCTGTTCCCTTAGTCCTTTTTCCCCTCCCTCCTCCCCTCCGGTGTGGATAGCTGCCTACCAAGCGGTAGGCCTGGGTTCGATTCCTGGCCAATGTATGTGAGTTGGCTTTTGACATCCTGCAAATCCCTATGCAAGCTCATTTTTCTCTTGGATATATTATAATGGTACATGCTAGGCTGGCTTCAGCATGTAGTGTTGGTGGTGGTATAGCGGTGAGGAGAGCTGCCTTCCAAGCACTAGACCTGGGTTTGATTCCTGGCCAATGTATGTGAGCTGACTTTAGAAATCCTACAATTCCCTGGATGACAAGATCCTCCTCCGGAGGAGGGAAGGAGGGAGGAGGGAGGGAGGAGGGAAGGAGGAGGGAAGGAGGGAGGAGGAGAGGAGGGGAAGGAGGGAAGGAGGGAGGTGTGGAATATGGAAGTCTGTTGAGCAGAAATTTTTATTTTTAGGCAGAAATTCGTTTGGTGGCAAAAAAAAAATTTCAATTCCGTAGAATTCCGCGGAATTCCACTTTTTCCGCGGAAATTCCACCATAGTGATATAGCAATTCCGTTCCGTCGCAACGGAACGGAATCACCAAATTCCGGCCGGGAATCGCGGAAATCTTAATTCCGCGGAATCCAGCGACCATCCCTAGCTGCCACCACCATATTTGACAGTGGGGATGGTGTGTTCAGAGTGATGTGCAGTGTTAGTTTTCCGCCACACATGGCGTTTTGCATTTTGGACAAAAAGTTCCATTTTGGTTTCATCTGACCAGAGCACCTTCCTCCACGTTTGCTGTGTCCCCCACATGGTTTGTGGCAAACTGCAAACGGGACTTCTTGTGTTTTTCTGTTAACAATGTCTTTCTTTTTGCCACTCTTCCATAAAGGCCAACTTTGTTCAATGCACGACTAATAGTTGTCCTATGGACAGATTCCCCCACCTGAGCTGTAGATCTCTGCAGCTCGTCCAGAGTCACCATGGGCCTTTTGAATGCATTTCTGATCAGCGCTCTCCTTGTTTGGCCTGTGAGTTTCTGTGGACGGTCTTGTCTTGGTAGGTTTACAGTTGTGCCATACTCCTTCCATTTCCTAATGATCGCTTGAACAGTGGTCCGTGGGATGTTCAAGTCTTTGGAAATCTTTTTGTAGCCTAAGCCTGCTTTAAATTTCTCAATAACTTTATCCCTGATCTGTCTGGTGTGTTCTTTGGACTTCACGGTGTTGTTGCTCCCACTATTCTCTTAGACAACCTCTGAGGCCGTCACAGAGCAGCTGTATTTGTACTGACATTAGATTACACACAGGTGCACTCTATTTAGTCATTATCACTCATCAGGCAATGTCTATGGGCAACTGACTGCACTCAGACCAAAGGGGGTTGAATAATTACGCACACCCCACTTTGCAGTTATTTGTAAAAATGTTTGGAATCATGTATGATTTCCACTTCTCACGTGTACACCACTTTGTATTGGTCTTTCACGTGGAATTCCAATAAAATTGATTCAGGTTTGTGGCAGTAATATGACAAAATGTGGAAAACTTCAAGGGGGCCGAATACTTTTGAAAACCACTGTATGTAGTGTTGTATAATGTTTTCATTTAGTTGTAATATATTTAATGCTGTTCCATGGGATAATCAGAATTTGGAATATTTTCTTTATATAGCTTATTAGGTGGTGTTGGAGAGTCAGGTGGCTTTCAGAAAAGTATTTAAAGTGGCAGATCATGTGACACTTTCATTGCACACGGATGGGTTCTAATCAAGTAACGTGACCTCTAAAGTTGACTGGTAGGACTACTTTTTATTTAGGATTTAGGGGCTTCACAGTAAATGACATGTTTACAAACACACATTTCCATTCCACTTTAGCAATTAGAGCTATATTGAGAAGACTATTTTATAAAATCCAAATAAAAATCCATTTCAATACAAGGTTGTAGTTCACCAAAATAGAACAGGGGTTAAATACTTTGACAAGACACTGCACACTCCAAGGTTATGGGTATAAATCACTACCATATCACAATGCATGCCAACAGACTTCGATTACCAAGAAAAATATATTTCATTAGAAAACAGCAGCCTTGAAGCTTCCATTGGAGGACTTCAACTAGGCAGAAAATGAATCTTTACCTCATAGCTGCATTATAGGATAGTGAATTTATCTGTAAACAAGGAGCATGGGCAAGTGCATAGCACATAGCAAAGGGAAAATTGCTATTGGGAAGAAAAAAAGTTAAACTTTGTTTGTTTTTTGGGTAGTACTATATAAAATTCAGTGCAATGAGCCAGAAAGTAAGAGATTATGGGCCTGATGCATTAAGGGCCAGTAAATTTTCCACATGCAGTTAGGTACTAACTAACACCAGGGGGGCAGTGTGCGTTATGCTATCAGCAAACACACAAATAAAGCAGGATTTATTTGGAAGTCTCAAAGATTGACTGGTGGCACGTATTTTTTTTTTTTTTTTAGCCTGCATAAGAAGCAAAAGTGACAGGATGTAGTCACATGATCACAAATCAGAGACTTCCAGAATTCATCACATGCGTCTCTTACCCTCATCATCCTAACATCATGCTGGCAATAAGGCAAGTGAAAATTTACCACCACACATCGATCATCATTTTAAAGTGTTAATTCACTAAAGAAGCTTGCCTTATTAAGGTGTAGTGATACGTTTTCATAGTGAGAGTGTTTTCTTGTCACACCAGTCCTTAAGTTATTGCCTCTGTAGTTATTTTCACATGCAGTAGAAAGGGAGGGGAAGAAGAACATGCAGGCATGATGTAGCTCCACCCCCTCCTGCTGCCAGAACGATTACAGCTAGCCTCGGTAGGACATCCGAGAGAGAGAGAGAGAGAGAGAGAGAGAAAGAAAGAAAGAAAGAAAGAAAGAGAGAGAGAGAGAGAGAGAGAGAGAGAGAGAAAGAGACAGAGAGAAAAAGAAAAAGTAAAAAAGAGAGAAAGAGCTAAGTAAGTGCCAGCTGTGTATATTTTTTCTTTATACAAAGTACCCTTCTACATAAACTAACAAAAAAAATAAAGCAGACAGCTCAATGTCCTGCACTTCACATTCCCCAAAAGTGGAGGAATAAAGTCAGTGCATCTTATGGTCTGAATAATACAATTAAGACCGTCACCAGGTGTTCCCTAACAAGTAGATGCTGCAACGGTCAGCTGCCACCAGACCCGCTGCTGATCACTGCCGCCCACTCCGTTTGTTAACAGTAACCCACCAGATGTCATTAGGCATTGTTAGTTACAGAAGAAACCTCACCCACTGACATCTGATCTCACTGCTACTGAGCGAGTGCAGCGATTGGGCCTAATGACGGAGCTGTGATCCTGCCAACGAGACAAATGGACACCAGCCAAAATGGTACCAGTCAATCCTGGTGACATCAGATCTAGCAGTGGAAAGGCTGTGCTGTATTATTGTCACTGCTGATGCTCTCTTCCTGATTAAATCACCCATGTCTACAGCTTTCCACCAATCCCTTCAACGGCACAGCCTAGGGGACACTCAGATTTCCTTTTTTTTTTTTTATGTAATAAAATACATAAATTTTCACATTCCGCTCTGTTATAGTCTCCTTTAAAAGGAAGGCATTGTTTTTAAGTTCTCAAAGCTAATATATTATATTGTCTTGAAAAACATCCACATCTGGTAAACCACCAACTGTGAGAGTGCCACCTGTCATTACGTAGAAGCCTCTTTACAAGCTCAACTCTCCAAAAACAAAAAAACACCAGCTGGTCAAGTAAAAGCCACCTTAATTGACTTTCAAACCACCAATTAAACAGAGTAAAAGCATGATGACAATATGAATGATTTATTTTGGAGGCCTAGATGGATATGTTTAAGCAGCCTAAGTTTACAAAGCATAGTCCACAAACATAATATAACAAGGAAAACTTCCTATCTAGCATAAACACACCACATGTATTTTCTGCTAAAGAGACAAGAATGAGGCTGTAATTAGTTCAGCAAATACAGCAGTTGAAATTAGAGTCCCATAATCATTAACTTCATGGTAAAGTGAATTCACGTGCACTTCCCATCATTAGTATGTGATACTGCCACATTTATTAGCAAGTACAACACCTTAGAGAATAAGGGATTAGCATTAGGTACACAGATCATTTTCACTGCTCAACAACAGAAAGCAGAGGTGTATTTAGTAAATTAGAATGTATGAGATCATTAGTATGACTTACTTAATGTATGTGAGGTGTTTTACAGAGAGATTCCAATCAGAGCATACAGTAATCCTAGTGAACAAGCGTAGGGGAAGGAAAACTGATCGTACAGTCAGAGCACTTGTTGTTTTAACAGCCCAGGCAAATTTTATTCCACTTTGAAGCAATGCTAGAGGGGGGTTCCTTCTAGATTGTGTACACTCATGTGGTGGACTGCTAAGTTTCCTTCTTTAAATCTGTGAAATATTTAGTAAAAATAAAACAATGTAGACGGTCCACACAATGCCAGAGATAACTATTTATTAATGGACGCATCCAATTAAAGCACCAAATCACACATGGCTGACACGTTTTAGACCTCACTGATCCTTAGGCCCCATACACACATCAGACCATAGTCTTTTGAAAATGAAAGATCACAGACCAATCTTACCACCCTTCATGTAGTATGAGAGCCATACTCTGCACAGTCTTTTCTATGGAGCTGAACTCCACATCAGAAAAAACTCTTTGCAAGATGCTGCACACACAGATGCTGTACAGACACAAAAGATCAGTATCTGCAAAAGATCTGTTCCTGCCAAAAATCCATTCCTGCAAATTACAATGATAGTCTATGAGACCTGCAGATCATCATACACACATGATTTAACTGATATTCATCTGCAGATCAGATCCAACAGGATGGATTTTCAGATCTGCAGATAATTGCTTGATCTGCAGATGAATGTCAGTTAAATCATGTGTGTATGATGATCTGCAGATCTCATAGACTATCATTGCAATTTGCAGGACTGGATTTTTGGCAGGAACAGATCTTTTGCAGCTACAGATCTTTTGTGTCTGTACAGCATCTGTGTGTGCAGCATCTTGCAAAGATTTTTTTCTGATGTGGAGTTCAGCTCCATAGAAAAGACTGTGTAGAGTATGGCTCTCATACTACATGAAGGGTGGTAAGATTGGTCTGTGATCTTTCATTTTCCAAAGACTATAGTCTGATGTGTGTATGAGCCTTTAGTCATAAGCTCTGACCAAGGACTAGTGAAGTCCAAAATGTCAGCCATGTGCGATTTGGTGGTGTGATCGGATACGTCCATTAATAGATGGTTATTTTTAGCATTGTGAGGACCTTCTACATAATTATTTTTTTTTGCTGCCACTGGGATTGGCTATCCATGGTCGAGCACTGCCTTCTAACTGCATTACTGAGGATGGAGCTTGTTTTTTTCTCTGCATGTTTGAGTGGATTTTATTATGACACTCAGATTTCTTTTCAGGACCCCAAAAATGTACTAGTTGGTTTACTGGCTTCCCCATCAAAGTGCCTCCAGACTGTGGTCGGACATTAGATTGTGTGCAATGACTATAACATAGGAATGAACCAGATTAATAGCACTTTCTGATGGTGCTAGCTAACAGAACTTGGTAACCAAAGCTTAAGGTAGATGACAACGCTCATACCCCAGACATACCATGGAGGTGCTGGAAAAGGACCTTCTCCCCAGGTAACTTTAGCAAGTAGTAGAAACGAATCTGCAACTCTCCAGCGACTCCAATAAAACTCCACTTTTATTAATGTTCGAGGCAGGACAGACAAAATAGCTACATTTTCAGCCACTTTGTCTGTCCTGGCTTGAACATTAATCAAAGTGGAGTTTTATTGGAGCCGATGGAGAGTTGCAGATTTGTTTCTACTACTTGGTAACTGAAGCGGTTACATTTTGGCGTAGCAGCAACCAGCACTTATCGGCTACCCCATAGACCGTAATATTCATTGCGGCACAAGTGTTTGGGAAGCGGCAACGGGCATCAGTAAGTATTTGACTAGCGATGGATGTGCTTGGCAAGTGATCTGTAAGTGGCACTAGGTGGCAATAGGTTGCCAGGTAGGTTCTGTTTGGCATGGCATGGGGAATAGCAGCGTGTTTGGCAAGCGATCAGTTAGGCAAATTGGCAGAAAAGGTTAGTGTGAGGAGTATCAAGAGGAAGGTTAGTGTCAGGCGACCTGGAGCATTATGGGGATATATGCACTCTACCAGTTGCGTGCTATCAATAACTTTGCTGTAATCATGACCGCCCGTGTCAAGGTTTTTTTGGCTTGGGCAATTTTCCCTGGGAGTATAGTTAGTTAAGTTTGAAGGGAATTTTCTCAGAATACAGGGATTCAGAGAGAACATAGCTCTCCAGAATGGCCTAATATGCAGACATTGCCATCATAAACAGGATTGTATGAACTTATGTTGTTTTTCCACCTCCAGCATACATAGCCTTCCTCAGGTCTGTATTTAGCAGTTTGGGTAGGGCATCTGTACCACCTAGTCATGGGTTCTATAATGTATTTCTTGACAGTGGTCAGCAATAGTATAGTTATGCATTAGGCAAAATATTTTTCCCCATTTGTCTGCCATGCACAAAAGCTGTGCTGTATTAATCACACATATCAAAAGAGCATATAGGACAGACATCTTGTGGTCTGTGGATACCTCAGAAAAGCAAAGTGTTTTGATAGGAGGGATCGATGGACATCTGATCTAGGAGTCAGATGTATAGAATGCCATGATCTGCCTCCACAAGAGCCAATTAACTTCAGGTTTCTTATCTGGATTACTCATATCCTTCCTCTCCAATAAATCATAGAGAGGACGTCGGTGGTGAGCCAGACTGGCAGTGCATGCAACAACATATAGCAATTTGGGCATGACATCCATTTTAATGAAACAGACCCTGCAAGACCAGGAAAGAAGCAGTGGCTTCCATTTATTTAAGTCCTTTACAATCCTAGGGACCAATGGAGGGTAATTTAGAGCAAACCGTTCATCTAGCTTGTTGCAAATACTTATATTACACCTAGGCATTTGATTTTGTCTTTTTGCCACTCAAAGGGGAATGACTGGGACAAGTTCTGTACCATTGCCTGAGGACTTGTAACGTTCAGTAACTCCATTTTGGATAACTTTTAAAGTTGCTGAAGTTACCATAAAGTGACATTTCCTGCAAGATACAGGGAGATGAGATTATTACGTAGAGCAATAGGATTACATAGAGGAGGGTATAAAAGGGGCACCGTTGCTTTTACCATTGTGGACAGGGAAGGCGTCCAACAGGTTAACCTTGACCTGTGCTGGGGGATTGTTATAAAGAGCAATCACTCGTTTAATGAATTTGGGATCCCGCCCAATCCAAGCTAGGGTTCATTCATGACCATCTTCTTACTGGCACCAGCGGTGGGAAGTGCCCCCCCCCCCCCCCCCCAAAAAAAAGGGCAATGTTCTGCTTACAGGAAAAAACTCATTTGACCAAGATGATGAAGAAACCCTGTGTATCAAAAAGTAGGTAAGGAAAACCTTTTCCAGGCTAGGAACAAGGATCAATAGGGCCACAATAGAAAACTTAGTGATATCAGATCACTCCCCAATACTCTTAGAAATAGAGGACAACTTTCCTAGGGGCATGGACATCCTGTGGAGATTTCTAACAAAATTTTATGGCAATGAAGACTTCGAGAATAAAATGAGAATGTGGTGGCAGGAATTCTCCCTAGATAACCAAGAGCATACCACAGATCCGATCCTATTCTGGGAAACGGCTAAGGCAGTCATTAGGGGCAGAATCACATCATACGTAGCCACAAGAAAAAAACAAGCCCATACACAATACCAAAATGCAGTGGAAAAAATTAGACTAGCATATCAGGAATTCAAAAAATCCCCCACAAGAAATAATAGGTAGAAATAGCTAGACGCTAAACGTGGGGGTGACACCTGGTTCAAAATGCAGGCAGAAATGCAAAAACCATATAGTAACCTCACATTCCATAAGTTTGGAGAAAAATCTGGAAAGCTGCTGGCCAATATGGCCCGCCAAAAAAGGATAACTCAGGAGCCACGCCAGCTCAAAAACAAACAGGGACAGTTGGTATCCAACCCAAAAGATATCAACACATTATTTAGAGATCACTTTGCTAATTTCTATGCAACTACTAGATCAAATTCGGCTTGTGTTTTGGACGTGGTGTCATCCTTACATATAAAAAAAACTCACACCTGAACAATTAAACCTACTAAACGAGGAAATAAAGGTGCAGGAGATCCAGGATACCATAAAGAAAATTGTCAAATCAAATATCACCAGGCCCAGATGGCCTAACGAGTGAATTCTATAAAATCTTAAAACAAGGGGGTGGGCTAAACATTGTCTAAAGTTTTTAAAAAGGTCCTGTCTGACTCAATATATCCTGAAACGGGTAAAACAGCACATATAAAACTACTTCCGAAAGAGGGGAAAGAGTTAAGTGATGTGGGATCTTACAGGCCGATATCGCTTATAAATTTAAGACGTTAAATTGCTGTCTAAGATCTTGGCTGATAGACTGGCATGCATACTCCCTGGCTTGATACACGAAAATCAGACAGGCTTTATGCGGGGAAGGGCTGGGGTGACAAACGTGAGAAGGGTTATAACACTTTTGGAACATAAAAGAGCCTACCCAAACTCATACAAAACAGCGGCGGTTTTATCACTCGACGCGGAAAAAGCCTTTGACAATGTGGAGTGGGATTGGCTGCAGGGAATTATGGGGGCGATGGGCTTTCGGGGGGCCTTCCTAAATGCTGTGAAAGCTATGTACAAGGACACTAAAGCACGTATTGCCACTTCAAGTTTCCTATCAGCTCCTTTCCAGATACAGAAAGGAGTAAGACAGGGCTGCCCACTTTCCTCTTTACTTTTTAACATGGCATTAGAGCCCCTAGCAAAAAACACTACGTGAACAAGTCAGAGGTATAAAGATAGTGAAAGTAGAAGTACAACAAGCAATCTTTGCGGACGATGTCCTGCTGTTCCTCAAGGACCCCAAGCTGCAAATGCCACAAGTATTCCAAATACTAAACGAATTCCATGATCTTTCAGGCCTAAAAATAAATAAGCAGAAATGTGAGTTAATGCCACTATCTCGCCATGCAGACACCAGACAATGGTCTAACCTCGGAGTGAAACTATCTCTTACCCACATAAAATACCTAGGGATCAAGATTCCCAGAGACCCCAAACAGCTCTATGACCAAAATTATGCACCATTATTTCGCAGTATAAAAGAACAGCTAGAGAGATGGAACTCTCTTCCATTAGGCCTAGCGGGAAGAACAGCCCTGATCAAAATGAGTTCAATGGGTAAATTACTCTATCCACTGCAGACAATCCCACTCCTTCTCCGTCATAAAGATGTCAAATTACTTGAAATCGGCATTCATAAAATGTATATAGAAAGGAAAAAAACCCAGAATAGCATTTACGAAATTACAACCCCTTAAAGATATGGGAGGTCTGAATATGCCAAATCTTAGACAATACAATTTATCAGCCTTAATGAGACACGTACAGGACTGGATTAAAGGTACAAACAAATTCTCTAACACTACACTAGAGAGAGAAATTGCCAAACCATGGTCCCTTCTGGGTCTCCTGCACTCCAAGTTAACAGATCTACCCTTAAGAATTAGCCAGAACACTATTTTTCGTGATACCATAATCACATGGAAAAGTGTACGTTAACATTTCCACTTGCCCTATCTAGTATCTAAGTACATGCCAAATCGGGGAAACCCACACTACCCAGCCAGCACATCCAAGCTGCAATTTTCAGATTGGGACAGGAAAGGTATTACAAAACTAGGCAATCTACTCAACTTATCTACAGGAAAGTGGTTTACCTTATCTGAGCTTAAAGATAAATATGATCTACCTAAGGGGAACTTTCTTCCATACATACAAATACAGTCGTATGTTCATTCTCATGTATCAGATATTAAAACAATTACATTGCCTGACCCCATGGATAAAATTGTCAGAACTGACAGCAGGCAAAAGGCAGACGGAAGGAAGACAAAGATATTGGAGCCACGTTCAAGAAATGGAGACAAGATATTCAAGATGATTTGGTGGAGGAACAGATTATCCAGGGGTATAAGGTATTTAGAAACCACATCAAAAATGAGGTCCATAGAACCTCACATCTCATGTTTATTCATAGAGCCAAATATGCATTTAACATAAAATACCGAAACCCCCCTGGCCACTATGTTCCAGCCTGTCCCAAATGTAAACTATCTAATGCTGGGCTAATGCACTGCATATGGGAATGCTATGCTGTTGACCACTTCTGGGTCAGAGTGATATCCTACGCAAATGCAATGTGTAACAAAAAAGTAACCAAGGATGTGATGCTCTGCCTCTTTAACTTTCAGAATGACACAGGAGAAGATTATACCTCCAAACCATCAGCACTCTATCATATTATCTTAGCAGCAGCTAGAAGGGTAATCTTTCAAGTATGGGTTTCCCCACAACACCCAACCATTGGTCACCTTAAAAAAGAACTATCACAACTTTTCCTATTGGAAAAACTAAATACATTCCAAGCCCTGGAAAAGCGAATTAAAGGTTTTCTCAAGACATGGAAAAAATACATATTGAGCTCCTTTACAACACAAGAAATCAATGCTTTAATGGGTACTTTCATCTTAACCAGGGCTGTGGAGTCGGAGTCGTGGAGTCGGAGTCGTGGAGTCGGGCAATTTTGGGTGCCTGGAGTCGGAGTCGGGAAAAAATGCACCGACTCCGACTCCTAATGAATTTGTAACTGTAATTAAAATAGAAAATATGATAAAATGTTCTATTTCTCAGATAATAGTCATTAAAAATAATGTATATATACAGTATATATACAGTAATAGCTGTGCTTAGTCCACAAAAATGAAATAAACCAATCAAAATGAGTTACTTGTGCTGCTTCAATAAAGCAGTCCCCGTATTTTTAAGGTCAGATATACATATCTGATTGTGACTGTATATATGATGTGTACACAGGAATCTCTTATATATACTAAATAACATCTATGCTGTAAGAATAAAGCCTGATGTGTAGCTGTGTCACTAATAGAGATGGTCAACGAGATGGAAATAATTCTGCATTGATGCGGATTTATGCAAATGTATGCACTCCCTTTGCTGATGAAATCAAATAATGTGATATGTTGTTAAAATTTGGTTTGGGGACTACAAATTAAAGGGTAACTGAGATGGATGAAAAGTAAAGTTTTATACATACCTGGGGCTTCCTCCAGCCCCCTTCAGGCTAATCAGTCCCTCGCTGTCCTCCACCACCCGGATCTTCTGCTATGAGTCCTGGTAATTCAGCCAGTCAGCGCTGTCCGGCCGCATGCCGCTCCCACAGCCAGGAACATTCTGCACCTGCGCAATTGTGCTGCACAGGTGTAGTATGCTCCTGGCGACGGAGTGTGTGCATGCGCACTACGCCCGACTGGCTCAAGTACCTGGACTCATAGCAGAAGATCCAGGTGGTGGAGGAGGACAACGAGGGACTGATTATCCTGAAGGCGGCTGGAGGAAGCCCCAGGTATGTATAAAACTTTAATTTCATCTGTCTCAGGTTTACTTTGTTACACAGTAGTACTATACTCTACATATGCACTCCCCACAGAGCTGCAGGGAATCCACTGAGAATGCTGTGCACATTGAACACAGAGGTGTTGTCTGTTTACAATCTCCTCATTCCGCCGCAGAGTACCTGCACATCATTCTTACATGTACCCACACTTACATTGCCTAGGGCCTGATAGATGTTCTTTGTTCCGGTTTGTACCTTTTACAAGTACTCTTACCAAGGACTAGTTTTAGTCTAAAGGGAATAAATATAGTAGTCTACATATCCTCACTTCAGTTGTCTTGTAAAATTCCTAAGCGTTGGCAGTCAAGAGACGAATTTCATGTTACATACTTTTAATCAACAAAATTGTAATATGCAAATTAGAGGAGTCGGAGTCGTGGAGTCGGTGGAATCCTAAACTGAGGAGTCGGAGTCGGTGGATTTTTGGACCGACTCCACAGCCCTGATCTTAACCGAATGGTATTGTTTTGAACAGATTGGCGGGACACTGGGTGGGCGAGAAATAAGTCAAGAGGGAAGGCCAAACGAACAACAAACCTAGAACTGACACCAACTGTTATATAATAGAAATGAGTGTAAGAGAGAGATATGATCAAACATGGCCTACTGGAAACAAAACGACTAAAAGAAATACCTACTTTTTTCTTTTAACAAGTTGCGGCACAAAAGTACAGAGAGAGAGAGAGAGAGAGAGAGAGAGAGAGAGAGAGAGAGAGAGAGAGAGAGAGACACACACACACACACAAGAAGGGGGGGGGGGAGGTAGGGTTATTGTTTGCTGTGGGGGGGGGGGGGAAGCTTTCCTATACCTGCTCTTTAAATGTAATATGTTATTTTTTTCTCAGTTTTGCAAGCCATAATTCATGCATACATGGCCTTCCTGCGTAAAGGACACCCTCTCTTCTGTTTGTACCTGGATAAAGAAGCAAAATGTCTGTCAATGGAAAAGCTTTTGTTATGTATAAAAAAATATTGGAAATAAAATATTTTCAAAAAAAAAAAAGTAGGTAAGGCACTTGGATGTAACTCTTGTTTAAAATCTAACACAAATGAAATGCCTGAACAATCCTTTTGTGACTTAATGCTATTAAAACATTACAATTAAATATACAGTCTGAATGAGCTATGGCTTTCTAAAAGTTACGACAACCAATTCAAGTCTCTCCGCTGAGATACACAAAGCAAAAAGAGGTGAGCAGCTCAGAAATGCTGAAATACTGGCTTAGAGGAAATGTGTATTTCTTAACAAAAACGGAGTTACACTTTAAGGTACAAGTTCAGGACCTGTCATATTCATCCTGGCTTAGCTGCTTAAAGAATCTGGAAATATCAAGTCCCATTCTGAATACTTGTTCCATGTCAAAGGCCTACGATACAGCAAAGGCAGGTGTGCTGGATGGCAACTTTATAAGCTGGTGTCTTCAAAAACACAATTCAGCAACAGCACCTCTCAACTGTCTATCCTCACAGGCTAGCTATAATTATAACAGAAACCCTCAAGCCATTTTCCTTTCTGACTCAAAACTGAACAGTTTATTAGATACCGGCACACTGAAAAGTCTTGCTTCCTTTTCCTCAGGGAAAAATAAATGTACAAACCCTTACGTGGATACTGAAAAACCTCTTCAAGCAATACGCCACACTTTCATCACATAGCATAACCATCCTAAACGTTTATTAAAATGGTAAGGCTTTTTATCCCTGAGAATACTAGATTACTACAGGCCATGCTCAAAGTTAATGTATACCTAACAAATATGAGGCGGTAACTAATAATTACCATTGGTGGTTTTATAAGTTGGATTCAGCCTAAGGCCTGGAACCCACTAGAACGTTGTTTTTGAGCATTTAAGGGAGCGCTTTAAAAATCGCTAGCAATTTACGTAAATGCTCTGCCAATGTAAATTGATTAAACAGATTCCACAAGAGCGACTGCGATTAAGGAAATCGCAGTCACAGGACATGCAGCGTTTTGGGAGCCTTTCCATTCTAATGAATTGTTTAGGAGCAGGGAAATCTCTTCCAAAATCGCTTGCAAAGCGCTATCACAAATCGCCAGCGATTGCGATAGCATTTTGCGCTTTCTAGTGGGTTCCCGGCCTTAAAGTATGCATGAGCTAGCAGTTTAACATTTTTTTTATTCCTTCAATATGTATATTTTTCAGGGCTTGGGTAACTGAAGAAAGAAGAAACTCTTATATTTATTATTAGCAGACAGGTTTTAGCCAGCCGAGAAGTCAGAATGAATATTATAAAGAAGAAAAATATCAAAAAACACCCAGCTTTGAATCTGTATGGTAGCTAGGACCACACAATATATGGTCATAGTTAACATCTACTTCACATATATACTATATAAGCCATAACATTAAAAACCATCTGCCTAATATTATGTAGGTATTCTCTGTGCCCCCCAAAAGCTCAGATTATTAAAAAGAAAAAAAAAATCAAACTTGTTGCATCTTCTTCCATCACTCCATTCACTTAAAGTTCCAGTGCTCATGTGACAACCAACCAAGACTCTTTAAGCGGTAGACAAGGGTCAGCATGAGCACCCTGGCTGAGGTACATCTAAACAACAGATTGTGATGCACTGCGACCCTCATGGACAGCAATGCCTTTTTGGATAATTTATGCTATAGTAGCTATTCTACGATATCAGATAAAACAGACCAGACTTAAAGGGAACCCTAACTGAGTAAAATAAGAGGACAACTGATGTGCCAGGCAATATCCATGTATCCCTATAGCACAAGCGGGCGATATTACAGTTTAACAACGTGCTGACCAGCAAGCTGTTAGGGGGTAATGGCCATTTTCAAATTGGAGTACTGAGAATTCCCTTGATTACAGTGGACAAACAGGATGCGGGACAGGAGAAAGAAAGATTGAGGAGTAGACTACACGGGAGGTAAGTATGAACTGGGTATGTTTATTTTGGCTTTTAATTTCATTTTTAGGTTTTCTTTAAAGGAATGCTATAATAAGGGAGGTGGGGGTTGAACTTACCTGGGGCTTCTAATCCTCCCCCGCAGACATCCTGTGCCCTCGCAGCCAGTCACCGATGCTCCAGTCCCCGCCGCCAGTTAACTTCCAGAATTTGCGACTTTAAAATCGCAAACCCACTGCGCCTGCGCAGCCACGTCCTTACTCCCGCTGACATCACCGGGAGCATACTGCACAGACTGTACTGCGCCCCGGTGATGTCTGCAGGAATGAGGACATGGCTGCGCAGGTGCTGTGGGTTTACGACTTTAGAGTCGCAAATTCCGTAAGTGAACCAGTGGCGAGGACTGGAGCATCCGTGACTTGCTGCGCGGGCAGAAGACATCTGTGGGGGACCACTAGAAGCCACAGGTGAGTTCAACTCTTTTTCCCCTAACCCCTCTTACAGCATTCCTTTAAATCCTCAGGATCATCGAGCCTTGGGCAGCCATGACTCTCTTGCTGGTTCACCAGTCATCCTTCCTAAAAGCAATCGGCCGTGCTGGAGATAACCATTCTAAGAGTCTGCCAAATCCTTATGCTTGCCCATTTTTCCTGTTTCGTACATATCAACAATTAGCTGCCCACCTCCTAACTTAAATATATCCTTTATGCAATGACCCCTGACTTCACAAAAGAGTCACAAGTCCTATTCTTAGTCAATTCCACCCTTGTGATACCATCATGATGCGATTGTTGTAACTATATATGTAGTATGATTTTAGGCAAGTCCTGACTTCACAGCCAGGATATTGTGAATTTAAGGAGACATTGGCTATCATCCATAAAGCATTTCCGCATGCAGAAATGCTTAAAACAGCTGACTTTACCGACCACTTAGCAAAGTCAGCATTCATAAAGGCTCTTTCCGCATGAAAAAATGACACTACCGAGCAGAGTGATAAAACACCGCCTTGTGCGGTGATTATCGGAACAAATGTAGCAAAATGTTAATTCATAAAGATCACCGCAAGCGGTGTGAGGTCGGGAAGTACCTCTCCCTCTGATGTGGCCATCGTGTGAACCAATCGTGTGTTTTTAAATGTTTTCTTTCAGCTCTAGGACATGGCGGACAGGTGAGCGGTTAGGGAGGGACCCCTGTGGGAGGGATGCCTGCACGGGGCGGTCCTGCTAGCGACACAATCTTGCGATGGCGTCCAACTGAAGCCTCCCACCTGAATGTTAATGGCTGCTAGATGTGGTATGGCAGGTAAAGGGTGTATGACAGTGCATCCTGATTGGCTGACGAGCACCTGCTGACCACTTTTAAATGTAGCTGGATGCATGTACTGCTGTGTTCTATTGCTTGTGTGTGTTGAATTTAGCATTCAGTATGGAGGCAGTGTTGGTGGGTTTTCTGGATGTGAGAGGTCCAGAGCCCGGGTGTGAGAGGTCCAGGCCCACCGGCACTCCCCTCCAGGTATCACGTGTTGGCCTTGGGGCCCCGGCCAGTGAGAGAGGTCCGGGGCCCCTGGCCATCGTGTGAACCAATCGTGTGTTTTTAAATCCTTATGCTTGCCCATTTTTCCTGTTTCGTACACATCAACAATTAGCTGCCCACCTCCTAACTTAAATATATCCTTTATGCAATGACCCCTGACTTCACAAAAGAGTCACAAGTCCTATTCTTAGTCAATTCCACCCTTGTGATACCATCATGATGCGATTGTTGTAACTATATATGTAGTATGATTTTAGGCAAGTCCTGACTTCACAGCCAGGATATTGTGAATTTAAGGAGACATTGGCTATCATTCATAAAGCATTTCCGCATGCGGAAATGCTTAAAACAGCTGACTTTACCGACCACTTAGCAAAGTCAGCATTCATAAAGGCTCTTTCCGCGTGAAAAAATGTCACTACCGAGCAGAGTGATAAATCACCGCCTTGTGCTGTGATTATCGGAACAAATGTAGCAAAATGTTAATTAATAAAGATCACCGCAAGCGGTGTGAGGTCGGGAAGTACCTCTCCCTCTGATGTAGCGATAACAATGTAAATGAATGGAGACACACAGACCTCCCAGGCAGCTGCAACGAGCGGAACACGGAGAAATGTATCAACTCAGCTGCTTCCGTGTCTCTGCAAGCCTACCGTCTGCCTACCGCCAGCTTAGTTCGGGGAATCGCCGCACTGCTACCGCAACTGGATACATTTTTATGAATCAGCAGCCAGAAGTCTAAAACACCGGCAGCGGTGTTTTCCCGCACTAATTCTCCTTACCGACAGCTCCTTTATGAATGATAGCCATTGTGGTGGTATTCATAGTCAAGCTAACTATATACACACAAAATGGCATTTTTCATGCCTGTGGGTTCTTTGCATTTACTGACAGCTACATCGTACTGGAAAACCATGTAAACACTATTGCTACTAGCATGATAAGCCAGTACTGGGGTTTTCTTTGTTGATGTAGGTAATTACATCAGCAGTTCCATTGCACTGTAAGATAGAAGAGAAACCGTAACCAAATTAACAATAAATAAAATTGCTTATTTTTTTACAATATTCAGTTATAAATTTTGTCAGTGTTTTCCCATTGTAAAACCTCTCCTCTCCCCTATTTTCTGAAATGTATCACAGGCGGCAACATCTTTAGTACTGGCAAGTAATCTCTGCAGGATGTTTGGTTACGGAGTATTCCCTATACGCAAATTCGGAAGCAGCCTGTGGATTTCAATAGACTTGGATTCCCAATCTGAATTAGCGTGCTGGGAAACCCTGCAAATCACCCCTAGTGTAAAACAAAGCCTTGAAGAAAACCCGAGCCAAAGCTTGGGTTCAGAAACAGATACTTACCTAACAAGAGGGAAGTCTCTGGACCATAATGAGGCTTCCATCGCTGATCCTCGCCATTGCTGGGACCCTCCAGCTGATCAGGGCCACGCTCCTCTTCTGGCAAGAGCATGGCTGTGCCTGCACAGTAGCCTGGAGCCGCTTGTGCACGAGTGGCTCCAGCTTACTGCGCAGACAGGGCTGTACTTGCACAGGTGCAGTACGGCCACGATTATGCTTGAAGGAGGTGCAATGGCTCAATCAGATTACAGACAAGGCCTTGTCACAAATCTTCTGGGGATCACCAGAAGTAAGGGAAGCCTCATTAGGATCCAGAGGCTTCCTTCTTCTTAGGCAAGTACATGGTTTTGTACCTGAGCTTCAGTTTGGGTACACCTTAAAGCGGACCTGAACTCAGAACTTCCTCTCTGCTCCAAAAAATATGCAACAGCATAATAACCTTTACAGAAAAAACACTGTTGAAGCGGATACAAATCCTACAATAAATCTGCAGTATATCTACTTCCTGCTTTCATGGAAGCAGACATATTGTTAACATCCTGTGTTTACAAATTAGCTACTCTGCCATGGCAGAGAAGATTCCTGAGCTGCCAGCTGAGAAATCAAATTACGTTGGCGATTAGTCACAGATGAGGGGGTAAACAGGCTAAACTCTCTAAATACATACAGGGTGTATTTCTCTGGTTTCCTTCTGTCCTGTGCAAGAGTTCAGGTCCACTTTACGTGATGTTGTTTAAAGGATAGCTGCACCTTTGGAGCAACACACATCAGTGGAATTACAGTAAATCCATCTATCATATTAGTACTGTTATAAAATCTAATTGAGTGTTTTTTGTTAATGTGATTTTTGGGTGCAAAATTTCTCCCCCTATAATTTAGACCCACTAGCTGGCATAGAGGAAAAGTCAACTACACTAGGTTGAAAGTTCCTCCCAACAGCAATATTAATATTAAGCCACTCCTACTCCATACACTGCCATAAAAGAACAGCAACGGATTTAGAATGTCATTTTGTTAATTTTCTGCCGAAACTGTGCTCTCTGCAAATTTCATCAGCTGCAGCCTGTGCTTCTGCCTTCTTTCAGTCGCATACTTTTGTTTTTAAAGTGACACTGAGGCGAAAATAAACTTACGAGATAATTGTAAGTGCAGTACGGATAATTAACCACCTTGGTGTTCTATTTCCCCAGGATTTCCGTGCAAAAAGTGGTACAATTAATTTTCATAACCATTTTCCTGTAACTTACCAAAATGAGTCAAGCAAGAGTTTAGTATACATTAGGAGTATAATAAAAGTGTCAAACACAAATTCTTGTCAAAAATAAAATAAAATGTATTCATGACAAACAGAAATAGCTTGCATTTGTAATCAATGCAGTAATAAATAATAGGTAATACAAATAAATAAATGCAGTAATATGCAGAAAATAAAGGCAGAAATAAATGGAGGTAGAAAAACAAAGACATTATACACTTCTAAATACCTCCTTCGTGTGGCATACCTTGAAACAAGGTATTGCACAAAGTGCCACATCGCAGTCCGGGCAATAGGTAACGGGCTCCTTCCAGAGTTTTTTTCCCGTCAGGGCCTTTATTGGCGCAGAAGACTGCACACCTTCTGGTCGGTTGTTGCTTGAGTGCAGTCGCTGGCAGGTATTCAACGAAGTGGCCTCCAGTCTGTCTCTCTGGATTGACAATGTAGGACGTTCTGCGCTCCACTCTACTAGACTCCGCTGGGGGGGGGGGGGGGGGGGTGCTTCAAATAAATGGCTTCAGATAACTGCCACACAAAGTCATGGTGAACCACAAGGCTGTCACTGTGTTTTTTTAAACAGCACAGAAGCGTTCCGGAGGCATCGTTCTAGGAGGTGCCTGAACATTTTGATATATTATGTTTTTCTGCTGTTTGCGGACAGCCGGGTAGAATGTCATGGCCGCATCAGCCCTGTCCACACCTCCCATAGTCTGGTTGTAATCCAGTATAGCTTGGGGCTTGTCCACCTCCCTGCTACCTCTGGTGGTGGTGTGCACAGTAGAAGCATTGTGCACCGTACTGAGAACACAAACATCCCGGTTGTCCTTCCACCGGAGAGCCATCATTTTCCCCTTCTGCCAGGCAAAAAGCTCAGCCTGCTTTAGCTTCCTGGCAGAAAAGGGCGGTGGTATTTGGCGACGGTTGGCCCGTACCATGCCGTAGGCATCAGTCTTGTGCTGGATCAGGTGGTCGAAAAGCTCAGGGGACGTGTAGAAGTTGTCTTTGGTCAGACAATACCCCCTGGTCCAGCAACAGCTCGATGAGTGTCAGGACGGATGCGCTAGCACACCCGTTCTCGCTGTATTGTGAAGCAAACTTGGTGCCTTTGCCCGTGTACACTACCGAGTTCCAGATATGTCCGGACTTGGCCTCGCACAACATAAAGGACTTGATCCCGAAGCGATCCCTTTTTGCACCCAGCTGAGTCGTCCTTTGTAGGCCATGAGACTCTCGTCCACTGTGATGTCTCTTTCCGGTATGTAGGCATCCCGGAAATTGCCTACAATCGCCTGGTATATTTCCCAAATCTTCTTCAGCCTGGGAGCGGGATGGGTGGCCTCATCGAAATCCTCTTTGTTGGCAAAGTGGAGATACTTCTTTATGAGGGAGAAGCGGTACTCCGGCATCACAGACCCGAAGAACGGAGTGGCAATCATCTGGTTTGTGGACCAGTACCACTTCTGCAGTCGGCTTCCCGATCACTCCCCGGAGGTAGATGAGGCCCACGAATAACCAGATGTCATCCGGAGTGACAAGTTCCCACCTCCTGCTCCTGGAGAACCTGCTTGGAGGAGCACCCTGCTGCTGTGCTGCGTACCCGTTGGTCTCAACGATACGCTGAATGATATCCTCAGTCAGAAAAAGTTTGAGGTAGCACAGCGGGTTGTGGTCACAGTCGCACTTCTGTCCAGGTGCCCCAGTGAAAGGGAACCTGGGTGGCGGAGCTTGCGTCCGGTTCTCCAGCTCACACCATGTGCGTGCACGACTCACGGTCTCCTCGGTGTCATCACTGCTCTCCCGACTCTGAGGACAGGTCACCAGGTGCATCACTGTCTGACGAATCGCCAAGAACAGACTCATCGTCACTTCCCTCCAAAACATCCAGTAGCGCCTCGTCACACAGACGCCTCCAGGAGCCCAAGGCCATGGCCCCAAGCTGGATACGGGGTAAAGCACAGGCGAGAGGTCAGCGACGAAAAAAAAAAATCTGCAGCAAATACAATCCCACAGAGATTACAACGCCTTTAGAAAGACTAGAACTGCAATATGTATGAAGCAAAGGCAGGAAATCGCTCAAAGCACAGAAATTACAAGAGTTAGCTGACAAGCAGACTAGCAATTGGACACTGGGACTCTGAAAGAGGAAGAATCAGTAACAGCTCTGCCTTTTTATACTGTGTACAGGTGTGTTTGCCTAAACCTTTGAATTATTGTAACAGGATTGGATTACATTGGCATGGTGTACTGATGCAATTCATGCGCCGGCCAGTGGGGGGGCGCATGGATTGCACCACAGCAAGGAGCTGGGGATCGCCATCTTGCCTATGGCGGCGATGAGTACGCATGGAGCCCGGGAGAGCTGACAGATGCAGCGGGAGCAGCGGACGCTCCACCCATCGCGCTGGCGAGTCCCTGCTACCACATGACGCGCTCAGCTTGTCATTACGGCTAATTGCATCACGGTATGGACGAGCTCAGCTCGTCCATACCACCAGGGTGGTTAATAGAAAATTAGCAGCAAAGAAAAGTGTCTCATTTTTATTTTCAGTTATATAGCTTTATTTATAACATTGCATCATTCTGTCATATTAGCAGTTTAGAAACCACACTTTTGAACTTCCCTGAACTAAAACCTTATCTCAAGCTGGCTCTCGCTGTTTCTTGGCTGTTTAACTGCTTCCGAAAACAGGACTGTATTCGACCCAAGTTGGCCAAATAGCTCAGAGAAGCTATTTTGCATAGACAATTCAAGAGTTTTTAAGTCTTCCTGTACTGGAAAACAACGTGAGGCTTTTTTCTTTGCTACTAATGTTCTATTAGTTATCTGTACTACACGTATAATATATTATTTTATAAGTTTATTTTCACATCAGGTTTGCTTTAAATTAAACCTGTAAGGAAAAAGTGCCCGAGCCTGAGGGTACTTAATGCGGGAGGGGGAAGCCTCTGGATCCTAATAAGGCTTCCCCGTCTCCCTCCGCCAGCCCGGAGCAGAAGAAGACAATATTTCCTTCTGCCTGCCGGGGCAGTAGTGGCTCTTCGCTTGGGCTCCAGCGGAAATGGAGGAGCCTGATGAGGTCCGCTCTTCTGCGCAGGCTGCATCGATTATTTATGCTCTAAGCTAGGCATCCATTGCAATTGCTGTATGTGTTATAGCACACCTACAGCCTTTACTTATACTACTGTTTGATCCAATTTCAAGCAGCTGATTCAGGTGATCTTGTACTTCATCAGTCCAAGGCATGGCTTTGTAAAACTTTCAATAGGGAGTGCAAGAATAGCAGCACAGGATAACCAATTAAGTTTTGAAGAACAGAACAGATTAAAACCTGCTATGCAGGAAGTTAGACAATAGCTTTTGAAAGATCACTTTATGGACAAATACGATGTGCATGGTTTGTCTGAGCAGTGTTTTCATGTCTTTGGAGGAAGCAGAGAAATGGGATTCCACCGAGAAAAGCCTAATCTCATGGTAATACCTCAGACTCAGAGCTGCACTTGGAATCTCATCCTGGCCTACTGCTTTTAACTGTGAGAAATATCAGTCTGTGAGGTTGGGGGTTGGGGGAATCTTGTACAAACAATTTTCAATTGTAAGACTTTAAACTGAAATTCCAGTCTTTGAAAAAAAAATCATTTGTTGTGCACTGATGCATGTTTTTATAACCATTTTTTTATACTATTTAACCTTTTAGTAGAACTTTATGTGGCTGCAGGCAGGGCTGTGGAGTCGGTACAAAAATCCATGACTCCGATTCCTCAGGTTAAGATTCCACTGACTCAGACTCCTCTAATTTGCATATTACAATTTTGTTGACTGAAAGTATGCAACATGAAATGTATCTCTTATTTGCCAATGCTTAGGAATTTTAAAATACAACTGAAGTGAGAGGGATATGGAGGCTGCTATATTTATTCCCTTTTAAACAATACCAGTTACCTGGCTATTTGGCTGATCTTCTGCCTCTAATAGTTTTAGTCATAGACTAAAACTAGTCCTTGGTAAGAGTACTTGTAGAAGACAAGAACAAAGAACATCTATCAGGCCCTAGGCAATGGGACTGTGGGTACGTGTAAGAGTGATGTGCAGGACAGGTACTCTGCAGGGGAATGAGGGGATTCTTCCTCTATTACACATTCTTCATGCACAATCTGAACATGGATCAGGCCCTAGGCAATATAACTGCGGGTACATGTAAGAGTGATGTGCAGGTACTCTGCAGGAGAATGAGGCTATTCTTCCTCTATTACACATTCTTCTTGCACAATCTGAACATGGATCAGGCCATAGGCAATGTGACTGTGGGTACATGTAAGAGTGATGTGCAGGTACTCTGCAGGGGAATGAGGGGATTCTTCCTCTATTACACATTCTTCATGTACAATCTGAATCAGGTTTATGGGTGATGGACAACACCTCTGTGTTCAATGTGCACAACATTCTCAGTGGATTTCCCGCAGCTCTGTGGGGAGTGCATATGTAGAGTATATAATACTACTGTGTAACAAAGTAAACCTGAGATAGATGAAATTAAAAGTTTTATACATGGGGCTTTCTCCAGCCCCCCCTCCCCCCCTTCAGGCTAATCAGTCCTTCGCTATCCTCCTTCACCACCCGGATCTCCTGCTATGAGTCCAGGTACTTGAGGCAGTGGGGCGTAGTGCGCATGCACACACTACGCCCCTGGGAGCGTACTACACCTGCGCAGGTTCAGAATGTTCCTGGCTGTGGGAGTGACGCTCAGCCAGACTGTGCTGACTGGCAGAATTACCGGGACTCAAAGCAGAAGATCCAGGTGGTGGAGGAAAGCGACTGGTTTAGGCTGAAGGGGGCTGGAGGAAGCCCCAGGTATGTATAAAACTTTTCTTTTCATCAGTCTCAGGTACCCTTTAATTTGTAGTCACTAAACCAAATTTTAACAACATAACAAATTATTTGATTTCATGAGCAAATGGAGTGTATACATTTGCATAAACCAGCATCAAAGCAGAATTATTTCCATCTCATTGACCATCTCTATTAGTGACACAGCTACACATCAGAAGGCAGGGGTTCAGAAGATAGTGTCAGTAGTGCAGCTCCACCCGGTGGTGGAAGAGGGGTAATGGAAGAGACTTCATCACCCCTCTTCCACCACCGGGTGCCACTGCACTGCTAACGCCCGCTACACATTCACGTTTTTTTCCGGAGCCGGTCGTAATTGATCTGGCCATCAGGATCTGGAAAACCTGTCAATTTTTATAGCCAGTGTGCTGTAAACTGTCAGTTTTCCATTTGTTACCATGTAGCTGCAAAAACCTTCCATTTACGTTCCGTTGAGCAAAACGGTCCAGAAAATTAGGGCCTGCAGCATTGGCAAATGCAGATGTGAACAGGGCCTATCACTATCCTCTGAGCCCTGACCACATATAATAAGTCAGAAAAAGATGCCAAGAGTGCAGTGCCGTGGGTGGATGAAGAGGAGAAGCCGGTCCAGCACCAGAAACAGGCAACTATAAAAAATGCTCTCTGCTCCACTCTGCATAACCTCAATAGGCAGAACAAAAAGTTCTGCTGGCCGAGAGCATCTTCAAATAAAATATTTTGTTTCAAGATGCCAACGTGTAAAACAATCCGACAGATAAATCAAAATGCAATCACACATACTCCTTAATCCCTCCCCCCTTTCCCTCCCTCCTACCCCAACGGCTCTCTCCACTTTCTCCCTATCCCTAGCTCTATTGGCTGTTCAGACAGTAGTGTTGGTCATTATCCTCAGCTCTAAGCATCCAAGGGTACCTTTTTTTTTTTTTTTTTTTTTTTTGCTTCATCAAATGTTAAGTTGAGTATTTTTGCTCACCAGGGCAGTTTTTAGGCAATAGCCAACACAGGCAGATGGCTAGGGCTCCTTCAGGAGGGAGCACCGCAGAGCTATTCTTAGCACACTGCTTTATGGTTTTCTTATACACAACTGCTAGTAGAAATGGATAGATGGTATTTTAACACCTTAATGGGCACTGCTGATTAGCATAATTAGCAAAACAATGGTATGGCAAGTGCTATTACTATGCTATATACTATACTAAGCTATAATGGTTTTAGATGGTCTGTAATGCTATGTACACACAATACAATTTTCTGACAGATTTACTATCAGATCAATTATTTCCAACATATTTGATATTATTTCGGATCGATTTTTCATAGAAGTGAACGACAAATCGATCAGAAATTACATCAGACATGTTGGAAATAATCAATCTGACAGTAAATCTGTCAGAAAATTAAATTGTATCGTGTATACCTTGCATTGGTTGAAACTCTTTGGGATTTAAAGGACAATATTCTAAAAGATCAAAACTGTACATACATATTATCAAGCTTGAATAAAATGGCTACATACTAGACATGGAATTCCCCACAGCATGGGTTCAGCAAACTTCCATCCCAAAATACCCAGTATAACCTCTAACCTGAAGCCTGCTTTGGTTAATGCGTTCATGAACCCGAGTTCCATTTACCAGCTAATACCATCCCTACTGCTCAGCTGACTTAAAGGGAACCTTAACTGAGAGGGATATGGATGTTTCCTTTTAAACAATACCAGTTGCCTGGCAGCCCTGCTGACCTGTGGCTGCATCTCAGACCAGAAACAAGCATGCATCTAATCCAGTCTGACTTCAGTCAGAGCACCTGATCTGCATGCTTGTTGAGGGGCTGTGGCTGAAAGCATTAGAAACACATGATCAGCAGGAGAGTCAGGCAACTGGCATAATTTACAAGGAAAAATCCATATCCTTCTCAGTTTAGGTTCCCTTTAAGGCATTATGGGATGGAAGTTTGCGGTTATGTGGGTTCAATGAGTTTGCACTGGTGAAGTGTATCTGACGTTATCATTCATTTGTATATACTTTATAGACTTATGCTAAGAAACAATTTCTGTATACCTATGTATTTGTTACTGGTGCTAGGAAGCAATGATATCCATGTGTACAAGATTGTAGGAGACAAAGGTGCTTTATAACAGGAGAACCAAAACAGCCAGAAAGAGCCCTGCATTTATCCTATCCTGTGTATAGGCTGTAGATACAGTATTGTAAGCAGAACAGATACATACAAGTATGTGAACCCTTTGGAATCATATTAGATTATATATAGATGTAATTTTTATATATATTTTTTATTTCTCAGTTGCATAATGATAACAGTACACAAAAGCAGTTCCCACAAAATGCAATTATATTGGCAGAAGTTTCCCCACAAAAAAAACCAATTAGATTAGCAAGTTTCCCACAAAATGCAATTAGATTGCCACATCTTGTTCTCC
>NC_090647.1:266391197-266468697 GCF_040937935.1 Hyperolius riggenbachi | reverse complement strand
CTGTCTCCTCTCTCGGTGCTCCCTATCCTGTGCTGGCTCCCCCCCCCCCCCCCGTTTCAATCCCCCGCCGAAAGGGTATTTAGAAGTCTTCGGGAGCCGTGTCCTCCCAAAGACGTGCGGCTCCATACTGCACAGGCGTGAGCGTGCAAGAGAGCGTGCTTGGGAAGGCGCAGTACAAGGCCGCCCTTCTTCAGGAGCACTCGGGCTCCCTGAAGACTTCTGAAGCCTCCTTCAGCTGGGTAAAGCAGTATTTGACTAATTTAGTCAAATACTGCTACCGGGCGAGCCAGCACCGGAACGACGGGACCAGGAGAGGAGCCGGAAGGCTCTATAGGACCCAGAGCCTTTCCTCTCCTTGGGTAAGTATCTATCATTTTTTAAAATGCGGTTCCCATTCACTTTAAGGGCATTTCAGGTCATTTCTGATGACCTAGGGGAAGAGAAGGGAGATGTCTAGGGAGGTTACCCCATTTCAGAGGCTGTACATTGGTAGAGGAGACGGTAGGGACGTGCTTTAACAAATATACAGAATTCTAAACACAGAACCAGATTGCGCACTCCCCTGAGATATAGATGGCAGACTAAGCTAAAGGAAAACTTTACTGACAGTAGTAAAAAATACTGACCAATGCACATAGATCCTCCACTTTCACCAGAATTTAGGAATCCAGATTTAAAATCCTGACAAGGTTGTATTACACACCTAACAGATGAGATGTATCCTGGAGTTGATATCAGATTCTGGAGGTGCCAGAAGTAGGAAAGCACCCTCTTCCATATATTCTGGGGATGTGAGAGGATTAGACCCTTCTAGGAAGAGGTGAATAAATATATAGGGAAAATCATGGAATTAAAACCCCTAGAAAATCCAAGTTTCTATCTCCTCCACTCCAGTCAATGGAGCACTAAGACACAGAAGAAGTCTGACTGGACACCTTACAAATTCAGCCAGACTCCTCATAGGAAAACAATGGAAGACAACAGGACTGCCTATGATAAAAGAATTAGAATTGGCAAATATAATGCAAATGGAGGAACTAACTGATCTAATATATGATAGAACACATATTATGACACATACATGGGGAAGATGGATGCCATTTACAGAAAAAGTAATATAAGAACATCCTAGGAGGGGATAGAAAGATAAATGGATATTTGGGTATGGACATGAACATGGGACTATAGCTTGTTATGACCTTAACTAGCGAGGGTCCCCTCCTCTGCCTTCCTGGCATGAAGAGGCATTTTTTTCTTCTTCTCTCCCTTTCTTTTCTTCTTTCTTCATTGTTATATGTATATGGGGTTCAAACTGATAGGGGGAAAACCATCTGAAACTCTTGACAGAGGAAATTTTGGGGATGAGGACAATTGGCCCAATGACGGGCAAGGCATCTGCTGGGTTCAAAGAACGGGGCCCAAGTCTATGGAGTCCCAGGGGGATAGTCGCTACCACTCCTTAGAGGTACATTTTTTGATTTTTGATTTTTTTTCCTGGTCTTTATATGAGAAGAAGAGGAGGGGAGGGACTGGGACTACAGTGGAGATGATTTATAAAAAGGTATACGATCTTTCCTTTTTTTGATGAATTGAGACTTCTTCTTATGTCTGTCTTTTGTACAAGAATATTGAAAATGAGAAATAATCTATAAACATAGAAAAGATTAATGGGGACTTTATTTTTTTTTTGATTATTAAAGGCTATAATCCATCTTCAGTCTCACCGCTATCTTCACTAGTGTTGGGCGAACAGTGTTCGCCACTGTTCGGGTTCTGCAGAACATCACCCTGTTCGGGTGATGTTCGAGTTCGGCCGAAAACCTGACGGTGCTCGGCCAAACCGTTCGGCCATATGGCCGAACTAAGAGCGCATGGCCGAACGTTCCCCGAACGTTCGGCTAGCGCTGTGATTGGCCGAACGGGTCACGTGGTTCGGACCCGAACGCGCTCTGATTGGCCGAACTGTCACGTGGTTCGGGTAAATAAATACCCGAACCACGTCATATCTCCGCCATTTGTCTGTGGGTTTAGCTTTGGGTAGGCAGGCAGGGTAGTTCGCGCTCCAGCCACGCTAGCCAGGGTCCCCCCCAGTCATTGTGTGTCACTGCTGGGAACAGTAGTACACCGCTCGTTCAGCCACACTATATAGCATTCTGTGTACTGTTCTGTGTCTGCTGGGAACAGTGGTACACCGCTCGTTCAGCCACACTATATAGCATTCTGTGTACTGTTCTGTGTCTGCTGGGAACAGTAGTACACCGCTCGTTCAGCCACACTATAAAGCATTCTGTGTACTGTTCTGTGTCTGCTGGGAACAGTAGTACACCGCTCGTTCAGCCACACTATATAGCATTCTGTGTACTGTTCTGTGTCTGCTGGGAACAGTAGTACACCGCTCGTTCAGCCACACTATATAGCATTCTGTGTACTGTTCTGTGTCTGCTGGGAACAGTGGTACACCGCTCGTTCAGCCACACTATATAGCATTCTGTGTACTGTTCTGTGTCTGCTGGGAACAGTAGTACACCGCTCGTTCAGCCACACTATATAGCATTCTGTGTACTGTTCTGTGTCTGCTGGGAACAGTAGTACACCGCTCGTTCAGCCACACTATATAGCATTCTGTGTACTGTTCTGTGTCTGCTGGGAACAGTAGTACACCGCTCGTTCAGCCACACTATATAGCATTCTGTGTACTGTTCTGTGTCTGCTGGGAACAGTGGTACACCGCTCGTTCAGCCACACTATATAGCATTCTGTGTACTGTTCTGTGTCTGCTGGGAACAGTGGTACACCGCTCGTTCAGCCACACTATATAGCATTCTGTGTACTGTTCTGTGTCTGCTGGGAACAGTAGTACACCGCTCGTTCAGCCACACTATATAGCATTCTGTGTACTGTTCTGTGTCTGCTGGGAACAGTAGTACACCGCTCGTTCAGCCACACTATATAGCATTCTGTGTACTGTTCTGTGTCTGCTGGGAACAGTAGTACACCGCTCGTTCAGCCACACTATATAGCATTCTGTGTACTGTTCTGTGTCTGCTGGGAACAGTAGTACACCGCTCGTTCAGCCACACTATATAGCATTCTGTGTACTGTTCTGTGTCTGCTGGGAACAGTAGTACACCGCTCGTTCAGCCACACTATATAGCATTCTGTGTACTGTTCTGTGTCTGCTGGGAACAGTGGTACACCGCTCGTTCAGCCACACTATATAGCATTCTGTGTACTGTTCTGTGTCTGCTGGGAACAGTGGTACACCGCTCGTTCAGCCACACTATATAGCATTCTGTGTACTGTTCTGTGTCTGCTGGGAATAGTGGTACACCGCTCGTTCAGCCACACTATATAGCATTCTGTGTACTGTTCTGTGTCTGCTGGGAATAGTGGTACACCGCTCGTTCGCCACTGTATAGCATTGTGCTCTGTGTCGCTGCTGGGAATAGTGGTACACCGCTCACCCGTCACTGTATAGCATTGTGCTCTGTGTCACTGCTGGGAATAGTGGTACACCGCTCACCCGTCACTGTATAGCATTGTGCTCTGTGTCGCTGCTGGGAATAGTGGTACACCGCTCACCCGTCACTGTATAGCATTGTGCTCTGTGTCGCTGCTGGGAATAGTGGTACTGTATAGCATTTCTGTACTGCCACTGTACTGCTGCCAGTCAGCGTGTACTGTAAGGATAAGTGAAATGAGGAAGAAATCCGGTGAAAGAGGGAGGGGCAAGGGAAGAGGTGTTTCCCCTGACGGTTCACGTACAGGCCACAGGGGAGCACCCAAGAAAACCCACTCAATACCGCCCATGTTGTCCAGGACAACAACCCTCACAAATCCAAAAGAACAGGACCAGATAATTACTTGGATGACCTCTCAAGCGTCCAGCAGTGGGTTAAGCAGCACCAGCACATCACGCACGAGGTCCGAGTCCTCAGCCAGTTACAAGGAGCCAGTGGGCACAAAGCTGACACAACCGGCAGCGACACCACGCACACAACTGCCAGATAACCAGTCCGATGAATTACCTCAGGACACAATGGGGTATTCGCAGGAGCTATTCCCAGCCCAACAAACTTCCACCTTTCAAAGGTCAATGGAGGAACAGCCAGAAATGTTGTGCCTGGATTCACAACCGTTAACTGTGGGAAATGCACCGCGCACTGAAATACAAGGCGAGTCCGAAGAGGACTCGGAAACCCAAATCCCAGAGCAATTTGGGCAGGAGGGGTTGCAATTGCAGGAGGTCGGCCGACAAGATCTGGAAGACGACGTTGGAGTGTGCTGCGCAGAGGTTGTTGTGGGGAGCTCTACTCCACGGCGGTGGCCCACAATGACATATGACGAGTTTGAGGAAATGGAAGAGGAGGGTATGGACAATGTGGACAGAGACCCAGATTTTGTTTGTGAACGAGAACATCGCCGTCGTAGCAGCAGCACAGATGAGTCTGTTGAAGAACACACTGCTGCACGAGTTCGCCTTGTGCCACAAGGTAGGCGGCGCGCAATTTCAGGCACCACAAGCGTGGAAGTTCAAGTGAGAGGCAAAAGAGGAGCAAACAGAAATCGCCAGCAAGGAGGCAGGTGCTCCAAAGTCTGGGCTTTCTTTGAAGACTGCACTGAGGATGTTACCATGGCGATTTGCAAGGTGTGCAAGACCCGCCTGAGCAGGGGGAAAAATATTAACAACCTCTCCACCACCAGCATGAGCCGTCACATGCTATCCAAACATCCCACTCTTTGGGCAAACGCGTCAGGACAGGGTACCAGAAACAACACTGCCTCCCTTGGGTTCACCAGACCCGCCTCAGCAGCAGCAGTAGCCCAGCCATTGCGTGGTTCACAACATTCACAAACATCAGACGACGCTGACACTGTCACTTTCCGGAGTAGTGCTCTTGAGGTCTCCCAGTGTTCATCAAACACAACAACCAACAGCCCTTCCGTGTGCAGCGCTACGGTTCAGTTGTCTGTGTCGGAGATGTTTGAGCGCAAGAGGAAATTGCCAGCAAATGACCCCCGGGCCGTGGCAGTAACAGCCAGCATAGCCAAGCTTCTGGCCTGCGAAATGCTGCCATATCGATTGGTGGAGACAAACAGCTTCAAGGGCATGATGTCAGTGGCCATCCCACGTTACGTGGTTCCCAGCCGCTACCACTTTGCACGCTCTGCAGTGCCTGAGTTGCATGAGCACGTGGTCAGCAAAATAACCCGAAGCTTGAAGAATGCCGTTGCCTGCAAGGTTCACCTCACCACTGACACCTGGACGAGTGCGTTCGGCCAGGGTCGATACATCTCCCTTACCGCGCACTGGGTGAACCTTGTGGAGCCTGGCAGCGATTCCTCACCTGCTACGGCACGGGTGTTGCCCACGCCACAAACAGCTGCACCGCCGTCCCTCCCACTGGATAACAGCAGCACCTACCTCTCTGACTCCTTCTCCTCCAACGCATCTCAAAGCTGTACCTCATCCGGAAACGCTAACCCAGCAGCAGTAGGATCGTGGAAGCAGTGCAGCACAGCTGTTGGCATGCGTCAGCAAGCGTTGCTGAAGCTAATCTGCCTTGGGGATAAGCAGCACACAGGGGAGGAAATTTGGAGGGGAATAAAGGAACAGACGGATTTGTGGCTGGCACCGCTGGACCTGAAACCGGGCATGGTTGTGTGTGATAATGGGAGTAATCTCATTCGCGCTTTAAGGTTGGCTAAGCTGACACACATCCCTTGCCTGGCGCACGTGATGAACCTAGTAGTTCAGCGGTTCCTGAGGACATACCCAGGCGTGCCCGATCTGCTGTTGAAGGTGCGTCGAGTGTCCAAACATTGTAGAAATTCCAGTACTGCTTCGGGGGCACTCGCCAAGATGCAGGAGCGCTTCAATCTCCCCCACCATCGCTTGCTGTGTGATGTCCCTACGCGCTGGAATTCTACGCTGCACATGCTAGCCCGCTTTTGCGAGCAGAAGAGTGCAGTGGTCCAGTACATGACGGCGCAGTACCGAGGCGCATCCGGCCAGCTGCCAAGCTTCTGTGGATCCGATTGGGCCAACATGTTGGACCTCTGCCAAGTCCTCCAAAATTTTGAGCAATCCACGTTGCTTGTGAGCAGTGACAACTCTTCAGTCAGCATTACCATACCACTGCTGTGTTTACTGAAGAGGTCGATGTTAAAAATCAAGGAAACAGCTGTCATGATGCAACTGGGGGAATCTGAAGGAGAAAACGATCAGCGTGATGGTACCAACATCAGGCCATCCGCCTCAGGGAACGCTGGCCCCAGCAGCTATGACGAAGAAGAGGAGGAGGAACAGCTGGAGTTGGAGCAGGAATTTCATGCCACCACTGACGAGGGCCAGAGCGGTGCACGTTGGACTTCCACAATTCAACGCGAATGGTCAGCAGAAGCAGACCAGGAGGAAGGTGACGACTATGATGCATCACAACAACTATCACAACGCTCACAAGAGGATGATGAGGATTCTGGTAGGACTCTGGCACACATGGCTCAATTCATGCTAGACTGCATTGAACGTGACCCACGCATTGTGCGCATTCTGGACAACACCAATTACTGGGTTTATACCCTTCTGGATCCACGGTACAAACACAATGTTCCAAAACTGCTTGAAGAAAGAGTCAGACAGGTCAAAATGGAAGAATACCAGCAGGCCCTTGTGGAGACTTTAGAGAGGAGATTGACATCCTCCCCCTCCTCTAGCCAGTTGTACGCAGACAGACTGACTTCCGCAAACCCAGGACGACCAGGAGGGCAGCAAACAACGCAAGCCGCAGCTAGTACCCAAAAGGGAATGGTATCGGCAGTGTCCTTGGAGTGGGAAAATTTTCTGACACCCATGCAGCCGCAGCCCACTGAACAGCAAGCGTGCAGATCCACCTCCAACACCGATCGCCTGGAGAAGATGGTCAAGGACTACATGTCAGATGGCGTAGCTGTGTCGAACCATCCATCTGCACCCTTCAACTATTGGGTATCGAAGCTAGACACCTGGCACGAACTGGCAATGTACGCAATAGAGGTGCTGGCTTGCCCGGCAGCCAGCGTTATGTCGGAACGCTGTTTCAGTGCTGCCGGAGGCATCGTCACAGATCGGCGTATCCGCCTCTCTACAGAAAATGCAGACCGTCTGACTCAAATTAAAATGAATCAATCCTGGATTGGAAATGACTACGCAACACTCCAGGACCCCAACCAAGTAACATGACCAATGAACATCTGGGATGGTGTTGCGTTTCCGGGCCCTGTTTATTGAACCTCTCATCTGTATTACATTTATGACTGCATGGCGGCAAAAAGCATTGCTGCTATATCCGCACGCTTTTTGTCCACATGCAAGGCCTGGGTTGTTGTGTCTCACAAAGCGTGGCCTTCTCCTCCTGCGCCTGCTCCTGTTCCATCACGTCTGCTGCTGCTGGGTTAGCGTTGCCGCGTGGTCCCTGTTTATTGAACCACTTATCTTTATTACATTTATGACTGCATGGCGGTACAAAGCATGCTATCCGCACGCTTCTTGCCCTCATGCAAGGCCTGGGTTGTTGTGTCTCACAAAGCGTGGCCTTCTGCTCCTGCGCCTGCTCCTGTTCCATCACGTCTGCTGCTGCTGGGTTAGCGTTGCCGCGTGGTCCCTGTTTATTGAACCACTTATCTTTATTACATTTATGACTGCATGGCGGTACAAAGCATGCTATCCGCACGCTTCTTGCCCTCATGCAAGGCCGGGGTTGTTGTGTCTCACAAAGCGTGGCCTTCTTCTCCTCCTGCGCCACCCTCCTCCTGTTCCATCACGTGTGCTGCTGCTGGGTTAGCGTTACCGGTCCCTTTTCCTGGAACCTCTTATATGTATTACATTTATGACTGCATGCCGACAAAAAACATGTTACCTGTGCAAAGAAAACAGACATTTCCCGCATTTAAAAGACAGTTTTCCCTTTGAAACTTTAAAATCGATTTTCTCAAAAACTATAAGCTCTTTTTGCTAATTTTTTTTCCTCTTGTACCCACTCCCAAGGTGCACATACCCTGTAAATTTGGGGTATGTAGCATGTAAGGAGGCTTTACAAACCACAAAAGTTCGGGTCCCCATTGACTTCCATTATGTTCGGAGTTCGGGTCGAACACCCGAACATCGCGGCCATGTTCGGCCTGTTCGGCCCGAACCCGAACATCTAGATGTTCGCCCAACACTAATCTTCACCCATCAAACTGCTGCCTGCTATGGTGAGAGATGGAATACAGATGAAACACCAGAAGCAGAGCATCATCCTCATTGCTGATGATATGTTATTGACAGTTAGATAACCTTCACTACACAGCATCTTATACTTATTCAGTAGATTCTACAGACCCATAGCTGTCAAAAGGTGCATACACACTGTATACAAAATTCGACTAAGTTGGCCTCTCACAGCAGTCTAAACCAAGAATTCAGCATGCTTACAGGTGTCCTGGGAGCTCCTTTAAACATTCTGCATGCTATATCTTTAAATAACAGGGACCACAAGCACATTGTTCTCCTCCTTACCCATCCCGCCATAGCTTGCTCCATCATGCACTTTGCTAGGCTGGTTACATAGTTACATGCAAAAATACCAAAAGTATGAAACTTTCCTTTCTTGTAGTTACCAATATGCTATGAAAATTCCCCCAACCTCTCCCCCTCCCCTACGAAGCACCATTGACTCTGCTGGTGAACAATGGAACTCTTCAAACACTGCCCCTTTGTTGAACTCACTGCTGTATACACATGGCTGGCAGGATAAAGTCTGTTGAGTCTGTCAACTTGAAGAAGGACTCTGGATGCTGGATCTTGACCATTATGCTACAAAAGACTCTTCGGCCTGGAACTCATGAGCAGTGCTTTTCTAAGTGCTTGTGAATTGAAAAGCTTTTGCTAATGTAATGCTATGGGTGTGATCCCACTTGAGAGATTTGACTTTTTAAAAATCCCCCATAGCATTACATAGCCAAGACCTTTACAAATCACAAGCCTCAGCTGCCTCTTTTCAAAAGGTAGTTGAACTGCTGGTTTGTTGGCCACAGTGTTTGGTAACAAGTGCGTGTCATATTTGACACTTGATGGCATTACCCAGCATTAAAATCAACTGCTGTTCTCAGATGCAACTCTATGGAGGGCCTGGCCAGTGAATGGAAGCAACTGACATGCAGAGAATTTACCACCTTCAGCTGCCCATTGAAAAGTGGCACCTGTGGCTGCTTAACTCTGATGTGGCATAGGATTTATGCCACCTGCTTGTAGCGCTCCTGTCACGATCGCATGCACCCGAGAGGGGGCAGATTAAGCTGTCATATGACAACTGACATCTCCCCTCACTGATCAGGAGCCATGGCAATTGGCTCCTGATCACCTGATCACTACGTTAGCCGGCCGATCATAGCGATCACTATAAGCAGCGGCGGTAGGAGGGCTCTAATGGCAGTGCCGGGCAGAGAGGAGGAGGCTAGAGCTGCTCATCGCTGGAGCTTGGGAGGTGAGTAATGTCTGGTGGCTATAAGGGAGACACCTATCTATATGGGGAACAACCATATCTAGCTATCTATACTGGGGATACCACTGCCTTGCTATTTAAACACCCTCCCCCCATGCAAAAAAATGTTCTTTTGAATGCAAATGTGCACCTAATTGAAGCTAACGGATTTCATTGCTGGCTAAAGTACAAATTACCAGATATACTCCTAGTTAAGTAATTAGTGAGCAAATAAAGGAGCCAATGTTCTCTGCTTTCCCTCTGGATACAGCAGATCCTTTTTGTCTTGTTTGCACAGTGTATAGACTACCAGCACAATCTGATAATTCTGGCGGGCAAAGGCAGGTTTATCAATTAGCAGCTAAATGAAAAGTGAAAAGAAGGTATTTTAATTCTTGAAAACCAGTCAGATGGTTTTAGCTGTTCATTTTATGCTGTTTATAATGCTTGATGAAATTTGTTTATAATACCACCTTAAAAGATACTAGAGCTGAAAAGCTCTGGTTAAAACTGAAGCTGTAGTGGGTAGGGGTAATTAAATACTCACTGCACCTACCATCCCCCACTACTCTTCTCTTGTCAGTCCTGTTCTTTTGGAGGACTTCAAACCTGGACATACTACGCCCTGCATGCGCAGTAAGTCCATTCTGCTTCCCTGTGGCCGCGTAGTGACATCGCAGGACAGGCATTTGCTCGCGCCTGTGTCACAGCGTGAGAGTTGATTGGAGAGGAGGGAGTGCACTCCTGTCCTGTGCCGTCATTCAGTGCTGCTACAAGGGAGCAGAATGGACATATTGTGCATGTATGGTGCATTATGTCCGGGTTGGCGCATTATGTCCGGGTTTTGGAGTAGCGGAAGTCGTCCAGGAGAACGTAGGTTAGGGTGGGGACCCCGAGAGAAGGCTGCACGAGCCGTCCCTGCTACTGAACTGATGTCTCTCTCAATAAGACAAGGGTAAGGTCCCCCAATAAGTTAATAATGTGTAACGCATGGATTTGCTTCCATTATTTGTATTGTGAGATGCATTAGTTCTAATGCACCTGTTCTACTGCTATTTATTTATTTAAGTATTTATATAGCGCCGACATATTACGCAGCGCTGTACAGAGTATATTGTCTTGTCACTAACTGTCCCTCAGAGGGGCTCACAATCTAGTCCCTACCATAGTCATATGTCTATGCATGTATCATGTAGTGCATGTATCATAGTCTAGGGCCAATTTTTGGGGGGAAGCCAATTAACTTATCTGTATGTTTTTGGAATGTGGGAGGAAACCGGAGTGCCTGGAGGAAACCCACGCAGACACGGGGAGAACATACAAACCCCTTGCAGATGTTGACCTGGCTGGGATTCGAACCAGGAACCCAGCGTTGCAAGGCGAGAGCACTAACCACTACGCCACCGTACTGCTATGAGCACAGTTGTGCCTTTAAGAGGCTAGTTGGCCCTATGCAATGTCAGGTGCATCTTGGTTAGATGCGCAACCATTTTCATTTCTTTGTTGAATATAATTGTAACTCTTTTTTCTTTGGGTTGGGTTGTGGTTGTGGGCGGTGTCCCCAGGCAGTGAGAGAACCTGGGGCACCGCCCACACCACGCCCCTTCCCCTTTATATGGCCTGCTGCTCCCAAGGCAATTCTGCAAGCATGTTCCCATATTGCTGGGTGATTTTAAACGTAGGTTAGGGCAGGGACCCCGAGAGAAGGCTGCACCTGCTACTGAACTGATGTCTCTCTCAATAAGACAAGGGTAAGGTCCCCCAATAAGTTAATAATGTGTAATGCATGGATTTGCTTCCATTATTTGTATTGTGAGATGCATTAGTTCTAATGCACCTGTTCTACTGCTATGAGCACAGTTGTGTCTTTAAGAGGCTAGTTAGCCCTATGCAATGTCAGGTGCATCTTGGTTAGTTGCGCGACCATTTTCATTTCTTTGTTGAATATAACAGGAGAACAGGATTGAACAGAGAAGAGCGGCAGGGGACGGAGGTGAGCGAGAGGTGTGGTATTTGATTATTGCCCATTCCCACTACATCTTCAGTTGTTTTTTTTTACCAGAGCCTTTTGGCTCTGGTATCCTTTAAGCAAAATGTGAAAAGTTTTACAGCAAGTTGAAAGAAGACTTTCAGGGCCACAGCTCTTTTTTTCTACACAAAAACACTTTAATTTAAAATGGGATAATATATAATAATATGTAATATATATAATATAATTCTGGTGAGGAGATCCCCATGCCATTTAAAAAACAACAACATTTTCTTCAGTGCAGTAAACAGTATCCAGGCAGCTGCATTAAATTAGAAGCAGTATGATAGACTTTTCACACATGAGAGACATCTTACATTGAATTGTGCAAAATGTCACATTGCTAATAGTAAATCAAACATACTGTGAAGTCCTCCTTGGCAAACTTCGGTGAATCAAGCCCAATCCTTTATTTTATGTCTAAGCAAAATTAAACACTTGACCATTTTCCAATGTTAAAGAATAACTGACAATTTTTTTTAACTTGGAATCTGTTTTATTAATATATCATTTTAAGAAGTCATCAATTCATAATGTAAAACATAGTAGTTTTAAACAAATGAACATCTTAAAAATATGGCACATTTTTTATGATATCTACTGCATGGGTTTTAAAGGAACTAAGAATAAATGGGGAAGATTTTTTTTTGTTTGACTGTGTTTTACTCTAAAATTCTTTAGACAATTTAGTATGACAGAAAAGAAGCGAGACTATAACTTACATTACTAAATACTATAGATTATATTTCAAGACTATTGAAGTAAACAATTTACAGCACCAACAGTAAGAAAACAATAAAAGAAAACATTGAGAGCACACAGAACTGTGAAATCAACAGGATAATCTAGCAATTTAATCAGGCACAAATTACATTTATATTAGGGGTGGGACGACGAATCCGGCGAATCCACGAATCCCTCGAATATTAGGAAATATTCGAGATTCGTGGATTCGAATCCCGACGCCATTTTCCACTACACGAATCCGCCGAATCCCGACGCCGCATCGCCGCGCATCCGCCGCTCGCACTCGTCCTCCTCCGACCTCCTCCGACCCCCCCGCGCCTCCTCCGCTCGCCCCCCCTGCCCGCATCCACTCACCTAGCCATAGCGGAGCGCAGAGCGGCAGACCTCTCGCCGACTTCCTGGTTCCCCCTAGTGACCGGCTCTTACAATGACGTCATTAGTAAGAGCCGGTCCGGCCACTAGAGGGAACAGGGAAGTAACGAAGAGGTCTGCCGCTCTGCGCTCCACGGGAAAGGTGAGTAGATTATGCAGGGGTGAGCGGAGGAGGCACGGGGGACGGAGGGGGCCGTGGGGGGGTTGGCGGGGGAGGGGGGTTCTATCTATCTACCTACCACTATCCCTACCTACCTACAGGCCGCTATACCTACCTACCTACAGGCCCCTATACCTACCTAAAGGCCCCTATACCTACCTAAAGGCCCCTATACCTACCTACCTAAAGGCCCCTATACCTACCTACCTACCTAATGGCCCCTATACCTACCTACCTACAGGCCACTATACCTACCTACAGGCCTCAATACCTACCTACCCACCTACCTACAGGCCCCCTATACATACCTACCTACCTAAAGGCACCTATACCTACCTACCTACCTACCGGACACTATACCTACCTACAGGCAACTATACCTACCTACAGGCCACTATACCTACCTACCTACCGGCCACTATCCTTACCTACCTACAGGCTGCTATACCTACCTACCTACAGGCTGCTATACCTACCTACCTACCTACCTACCTACCTACAGGCCACTATACCTACCTACCTACCTATTGGCCACTATCCTTACCTACCTACAGGCTGCTATACCTACCTACCTACCTACAGGCCGCTATACCCACCTACCTAAAGGCCCCCTATACCTACCTAAAGGCCCCCTATACGTACCTACCTACCTACCTAAAGGCCCCTATACCTACCTACCTACCTAAAGGCCCCTATACCTACCTACAGGCCACTATACCTACCTACAGGCCTCAATACCTACCTACAGGCCCCCTATACGTACCTACCTACCTAAAGGCACCTATACCTGCCTACCTACATACTTACCTATACTTAAGGCCCTATACCCTGCTACCTATACTGAAGGTCCCTTTACCTACCTACCTACACTGAAGGCACATGTACCTTACTACCTATACTGAAGGCCCCTATACCTAGCTACCTACCTATACTGAAGGCACATATACCCTGCTACCTATACTGAAGGCACATATACCCTGCTACCTATACTGAAGGCCCCTATACCTAGTTACCTACCAATACTGAAAGCACATGTACTGTGCTATCTATACTGAAGGCCCCTATACCTTGCTACCGATACTGAAGGCCCCTATACCCTGCTACCTATACTGAAGGCCCCTATACCCTGCTACCTATACTGAAGGCCCCTATACCCTGCTACCTATACTGAAGGCCCCTATACCCTGCTACCTATACTGAAGGCCCATATACCCTGCTACCTATACTGAAGGCCCATATACCCTGCTACCTATACTGAAGGCCCATATACCCTGCTACCTATACTGAAGGCCCATATACCCTGCTACCTATACTGAAGGCCCATATACCCTGCTACCTATACTGAAGGCCCATATACCCTGCTACCTATACTGAAGGCCCATATACCCTGCTACCTATACTGAAGGCCCATATACCCTGCTACCTATACTGAAGGCCCATATACCCTGCTACCTATACTGAAGGCCCATATACCCTGCTACCTATACTGAAGGCCCATATACCCTGCTACCTATACTGAAGGCCCATATACCCTGCTACCTATACTGAAGGCCCATATACCCTGCTACCTATACTGAAGGCCCATAAACCCTGCTACCTATACTGAAGGCCCCTATACCTTGCTACCTATACTGAAAGCTACCAATATTGAAGGCACCCATACCTAGCTAGCTATACTGAAGGCACCTTTACCTCGCTACCTGTGCCTGGGTACCTATACTGCGGGCAACTATACCACGGATCGCACAATTTTTATGTGCAGGATTCGTTAGATTCGGGATTCGAAAGGTTCGAGATATTCGAGAACCTTTTTAGATTCGGATCCGGATTCGGATTCGAAGAAATTGTGGATTCGTCCCATCCCTAATTTATATGATGTAAAGCTAGCTGGTAGAAAGTCATTTCAGCAAGTGGAAAAGTATCTGATTGTTAAACAGGTATTTTTTTGTGTCATGTTACTTATCTTTTATTTAAGAAGTGACTGCAAAGAATTTAAATAATTCTGATCACAGTAATGTTTAAAAACAAATTCAGACACACGACTTTTTAAAGAGAACCCGAGGCGGGGTTCTAACAACAAAATTCCCATACAGAGGCCGGGTCTGCCTATAGAGCCCAGCCTCTGTTGCTATTTAGATTCCCCCTAAGCCCCCTCGGGTCTCGCTGAGCGCAGGGGGGATTTAGGGGGAATCTAAATAGCAACAGAGGCTGGGCTCTATAGGCAGACCCAGCCTCTGTATGGGGATTTTGTTGTTAGAACCCCGCCTCGGGTTCTCTTTAAGGTAGGAAGCACACTTAGCACAATTGCATGCATTTTCCATGAATGTTAAATTGCACAAAAATCATACTGGGATGCGTTTTCCAATGCAATGTTATGTGAGTTAAAATCTCACAGCAAGTTCCTCCTTCCCTCATACTTCATGCAAACTGCATGTGATTCGCATGCATTTTTTGATGCATTTGAGGGAAGGAGGAGGAGTGGAAAACAGATTTGATAATGTATTTTTCACTCTTTAAAATATGAATTAAGAATGCAAAATGAAAACGCATGAAAATCCCAAACAGGAAAATGCAAATGCAGAACCCCCCCCCCCCCCCCCCGCAGAAACATACAGCAGAAAACTCATGGTTTCCACACAGAGAAGTGTGCTCCCAGCCTAAAGGAGATCTATCATCTTAGTAGCCTTAACAGTAAGGGTAGGAAAACACTAGGCAGAAACACTAGCATTGTGGAAAACGCAGCAGACAACACATAATGCAAGTCAATGGGCCACATGGAGAAACGCATATGTTTGCATTGTGCAATGTGCGTTTTTTAAAACGCAGGACTTGCTGCATATTTTTCCAAAACGCATCTCACATAATGCTTGTCAATGGTGAAGCAAGTATTGGGCTTTAGTGCGTTTTTAGCGCGTTTACAAAAAAAACAAAACACCAAGTTTGATGATGCATTTCAGCTTCCTGTTGACTTCTTAGTGATTAGCATAAAACGCTTATCAAAAACGCATACAAAATGCATATGCAATTTATATATGCAAACCACAAACGCATTAAAACGCACGCAAAACGCAAGAAAACGCATGTGCGGAACAAAAATGCGTATGTATTGAAACCACACGCAAACTCACTGAAAAGGCACAAACGCATATGCAACAAAACGTTCACGCACTGCCTAGTGTGTTCCCAACCTCAATGGTGTTTATACTATAAAGTAGACAATCGCGTCTTGAAATCAGGTGCATCTTGCTAGTGCCAGGTAGCTGAAATGTGAGCACACACTCCCCTTCTGATGTTATCCTTCAGCCTCTCTACCAATGCAGAGGTCAGAATTGTGTCACCTGTGGAGTGAGTGGGGATACCATACCTGCATCTCTACGAATGTATGATGCATGAACTATGCATGCATTTCTGCTGAAAATAATGGTGCTTAAGAGCCGGTTCAGACAGGGGTCTGAACCGGCTGGTGTGGCGTCACATTCAAATGCTTCTTCTGCAAGCATTTGGCAGCGTTAAAGCTGATTTTTTTTGTATTCCAAATATTTAGTTGCACCACTCTGACACATACAAAGATAAATAAACACTCCTTCAAGCCTATGAGCATTTCAGTGCATGCTTTTCACCCTTCTGTTTTCATAACTAGGGTTATACAGGCAGGGCCGGGCCTAGACTTTTTGCCGCCTGAGGCAAATTTAGGAAAAAATTGCCGCCGCCGCATACTACTCCCCCCCCCCCCCGTGGGGGGCCACCAAGCCGGAGGGGTAGCGAGCAGGACGGATGTATTGGGCCTAGCGGTGGGGAGGGGGGGGGGGTCGGACCCCTCCCTCGCCTGGGTCCCCGATCTGCGCTCCCCTCCAGCTTAAATAGGAAGCAGCGGATGCCCATTAGTAAGAGGCACGGGCGGGGATGACTCACCTTTTCTGCGTTTTGTATTCTAAGTGGACGGCAATGCAGGAAGTGACGTCAGTGGAGCGCACGCTGGAACGCGGATAAGGTGAGTCCTCCCCGCCCGTGCCTCTTACTATTGGGCATCGGCTGCTTCCTATTTAAGCTGGAGGGGAGCGCAGATCAGGGGACCCAGGCGAGGGAGGGGGGGTCCCTCCCTACCGCTAGGCCCAATACCCCCGTCCTGCTCGCTACCCCTCCGGCTCGGCGCCCTCCCCCCCCCGGACGACCCTAGAAGTTTGCCGCCTGAGGCAAACATTTCACCCCGCATCATGAGCGGGCCGGCCCTGTATACAGGTGGCAGCCATACTTCTGAGCTTAGGAGGAGGTTTTAGATCATGGGTGTGTTTGTAATCAGCTACCCTCCCTCACAGGGGCGTCATCTATGGGAAATCTCACACGAGCTGAGATCACCTACCCTGTGACATAATCAGTAGCAGCCTATGTTTTGTTTTTGATTTTTATCTCCTCCACCAGTCTGACGGATTCGGTCCTGGCAATATGAAAGGAAGGGAGAGGTTCCTCCATTAAATGTAAAATATTTTATATTTGTCATCAGGCAGCTAAAAAAAAGGCTGTTATTTATTATTATAATTTAGAAAATAGATTTTTATTTCTGAAATCTTGTATTTTTAATTTGGGTCCACTTTAAGCAACCCTGGAACCTAGGGTAAATGGTGGGAAACAATGTAATGGTACTGCCCATTCATTTGAATGGGCAGAGCTTAATGATGAGTGCCATGGATGGTGGTAAACATTAAAAAAATGCATGTGAAAAGGCCCTAATAAATCAAATAAATATTGATCATCCCTGGACTCCCTTCACTAAAAGGAAATCCAATGAGGTTAAAGAGAAGATCTGTTCTAGAAACATATGTCAATAAGTGAGGCAGTTATAACACATTCTTACACCTAGAAATTGACTTCAGATTCATATTAAACTAATGAAGCTTGCACTCTCAAGATAAATACATTGTTTGATCATGCACACATTCAGGCTGGATTCACACTTTGCAAATTGCATAATGAACAAAATATAATGAGTGTGAACTGCAATGGAGACTTACATAGACATTAATACAAAGCCTGCATGCAGCGAGAAAGAACAATGCAAAGCTGTGAACAGGCTCATAGATGTGTATGGGCAGCGAGTTGACAGGCAGAATTCTTCTGCAACACAACTGCTTATGTGATCATGGGCCTGATGCATGAAAGCACTGTTATATTACCATGCAGCGACATCACACGACAACATTACCCTTACTACCGACAATCATGTACCCTTAGTTATGAAATTAGCGTGACCCGCGGTTCTCGACTAGCATGACTGTTGCTAAGGTAACCCGCACTACAAACAACGCTTGTTAGTAAAGATGATCTTGCTAGTGGAGTACCTTGGGTCGTGGTAATGGCATAACTCACAAGACACAGTGTTGGCAGTAAGGGTAATGTGGCTGTGCAAAGTCTGTGCATGGCAATATTACCACGCTTCTGTGCAACAACAGTCTATGCCTGGAGATACTTCCGTGCGTTAAATTTCGTCATATTCTAGAAAGAGTAGGAAAGGGTTATCAATCCTCCCCGAATATACAGAGAGTCTGGGAAAAAAGTAAGCAAATTCAGTCTGTCTGTCTGCAATGTCTGTAATTACCTCTGAATTGCTCATAAAAAAATCCCACTACCTCCCGAGTGCCCGATTCCCTTGTTTCTATGGTGGCAGATGTCTATAGGCTGTTGTATCGCACTGTTGCCTGGTAGCTCTCACCTCTTTTACTGGTGGTGGCATGGAGGCAGCAGCCTGGAAAAAGGCAGCCAGCCAGACACAGTGCAAGCACAAGTAAAGTGTGCCCCCCTGAGTCTGACATATAATCATCTACTAGCAGCACGTTTTTGTCTATACTGAAGTTGGGACTGTGTAGAGGATTAGGGCACTAATGATCACTTGATCTCTTTTAACCACTTAAGGATCGGCTGATTATTCTGTGATTTGTGCTGCGTGGGCTCCTCAGCCCCCAGCACAGATCAGGTTTTAGGCAGGGCAATCAGACTTCCCCCCCCCCTTTTTTTCCCACTAGGGGGATGTCCTGTTGGGGGGGTCTGATCGCCGCCGCTGCCTTGTGCCTAGCGGGGGGCTCCTCAAAGCCCCCTCCGCAGCGCTATTCTCCCCTCCCTCTCCTTCCCTCCCTCCCCTTCTCAATGTAGGCGGTACAGGACAGCGATCCATCCTGTACCGCCTCAGATAGGCTTCAACCTATCAGATGGCGGCAATTCCCGGCCAATCAGAGGCCTGGGATCGCCGATCTGTGTGACAGCAGCGCCGTACGATGTAAACACCAGGGATTACGTCCCCGGGTGTTTACATTTAGCCTGCGAGCCGCGATCGGAGGCTCGCAGGCTGTTCACGGAGCCCCCCGCCGTGAACTGACAGGATCAGCCGCTCGAACGGTCGTTTCCATGGAAACCCACATGCGACCAGCCACCGCCTATCAGCATTGGCTGGTCGTTAAGTGGTTAACATGGGCCTGGGCAGGCTGTTGGGGGTGCATGGGAAGTGGACTGGAGCATGTGGTTTTGGTGCATGGGGAGAAGCTTAGCTATAGACTGCAATATTACATTGTGGCTATGGGAAGCCAAAAACCTGAAATTTTGTGCACGATAGAGACGAAAAATACTGGCTTTAAAAGGTTTAACATAATTGGAAGAGATTTAATGAGATGCATCACATAAAAATACATAAGTATACAAGAACACAAATATTTACAACCCAAAAAGGAGAACAGTAGATTTATAATATATTTTCAGAGACACACGGTTGGGCCATTTTATGAAGGGCTGGTGGAATGACATTCACAGCACACTTATGCATACCAATGAATTTTCCTGAATGCGAATGCTGACATACTGTATGCAACTACACAAATGTGTCGGGCATTAGAATCCGTGTTTTTTTCTGCATCAAATCTCCATAGAAATGGCAGACAGGAAACATTCATCTTTTAGAATTATGATGAATATTATCAGCCTATTTTGCAGCGTGAGAAGTGGAATGAATCCAGATGTTTTCAAAAGAATACATTTGTTGATGAAATATAAATAAATGAAACCTTCCAAATGTGATTATGTGACTTACTAAAGGTGAGTATTGTGCAAACCCAACATGCATCCTTCTATAAACTGGCCCCTACATCACTTACAAAGTTTCTTATATCTAACCGACTAAAATTCCCTGATGAAATACTTATGGATGACTCTCCTGGGCAGCTGAAAGCAATGCAGAACATATAGGAGGTGTGTCCATGACATGACGCTTGGTGGAAAGTCTGCTGACATCTTGAGTGATGCAGTTGATTTGAAGAATAAAAGGTCTAAGTGATTTCCTTCAAGACATTCAGCGTCGTAAATTTGCATTTCCACGATGTTTACCTTGGAGGTACAAAGCATAGAGAGGATAAACAATTATATGAACATGTTTTCTGTGACTGTTATTTTGTATAGATAGATAGATAGGAAAGTTGATCTGTACCAGGAATAACAAAGGTTAATTTGGAAGAGTTTCACCAGCTGCATACACGTTACAGGTGTCTGGTGCTAAACCTCGGGTTGCGGATTTACATTTGTGGAATATATACTAACCTGGGTAGTTTGCATTTCTTGAATAATTGTTTGCTGTGTAAAATAATGAAAGTTGTACATTTTCAGTTGTGAGCAATTGATTAAGACATCTGTGATGTTACCCTCACCCTCGCTTACACCACCACAAGCTACAATGTATATGATCATCTTTCTCTTGCAGTGCTACTATGGAGCACTGCAAGGAGCAGATTTAGGCTCAGTTATAATTGAAACTCATGAAAGCACAAATATACTCTTAGTGACAACACATAAAACAAGAGGCGTTACACAATACATACAGCAATACACATAATGTTCAAATCTGCATTATTTTATATATTGAACATCTTCAAGTTTATACATTGTTTATATCATTGTTAGTTTTGTCTACATTTCTTATCTTTGTGCTCCTGTTCTAACTTTGTGTGAGACAATTTCAGTTTTCTACCATGCAACCAATCCAAAATTATAAATTGTCTTTACTTCAACTTGCAGAAACAAAAACTCGTGGTTGTCCAAGTTTAGGGCCCGTTTCCACTGTTGCGACGCGATTTCGCCGGCATCCCGACGCTTGTAAAAACGCATGCGGATGCGTTTCCGCATGCGTTTTTACCCGCGATTTCGCATGGCAGGGTGCAATGCGAGATTAACCATGACTCTGCCAGGGCAAAATAACATTGAAAAAGGTGCGAAATCGCACGCGAATCGCGGGTAAAAACGCATGTAAAAATGCATGCGTTTTTCCTATTAAATACATTAGCGGCGATTCGCATGGATTCCCGACGCAGGCGAATTCTGTGGGTCCCGTCGTGCAGATTTGGCCCGCCGCCAAATCGCTCCCGCACGCCGCACATATGGAAACAGCCCCGGCCACTTCAATGTACCAAGCGAATCCGCATGTCGGCGCTGCATGCGGATTCGCTATGGTGGAAACGAGCCCTTAGATCTACTGTTAGAAAAACTTAAAAATGGGCTACACTTTTGTTTAATTTTAGTAATGACTTGCTATCTCAAACAATTAAGAAAAAAATAAATAATGGGATGTATGCCTCTTTAATCTCTGCTGAAAGAAAAGAAAGAAAACAGCTGTAAATGACGCACCATCTTAAAGTGACTATAAAGTCAAAATGAAAGATGTTATACATGCAGTTCTACAAAAAAGTTATACCAAGTGCAGGGGGGTATGAAGTGTAACTCACACTCAGAGTCCCCCTATGCAGCCACTTTTGGCGCTTAGCCCGGCACAATTGCAGACGAGTGTACAGAGAATGCCACAGATCTCTGAGAAAATTGTGATGCCATAAGATCACGGCAGTTGAAGCTGCAGGAGCCAACGGCATAAAACATTAATGCTAATCATAGAAAATAAACTCAGGAGAAAGGGGGGCATGGATATATGGTGAGGAGTCAGAAGCACAATATGAAAAATGTAAAGGAAAAACTGTAAAATGTAAAATACATGAAAACACCTACATAGAAGACATACAGTACATTTCTTCAAGACTAAAATACACAATAAATTACTTTTTTTCCTATGTCACAGTCACCGGAATATATAAGATCTGATATCAGATCTGATCTGAAAAAATAATTTATAATGCATTTTACTCATGGACAAATGTATACCATATACATATATATTTACAGGTTTACCATAGTGGTCATTTAAAGAGGCCAGATTATGCTTAGCTGTATGCCTAGGCATTAACTGACTATTACAGTTATACCGTACAAAGTACAATTTTGCTAGTATTCAGCTTCACATGAGCAAGCAGTTATACCATAATGCATCACTTCAGAAAAGCCAGGCATACACTCAAAACTTCTTGTTTAGCACACCTATAGCCTGGTTGTTTCTTCTTCTTTTTTTTAATTAATATTGTTGAGGGGCATCCTCATTGTAAGGTGTGGAATGCTATTGCTCTATGGTGGGCTTGTAAGGGATAGCAGTCACTAGTTACATTAAAGTGAACCTCCAGACTAAAAATCTGTTCAGCAGCACGGAAAAGGGCTTGGTGTTTCTTTAACAGTTTCACAGCATCAGAACTTTGTTTTTCTTACCCAAGCCTCATTTTTTGCTGCACAGAAACTAAGCTCCACCCCATCAAAGAAAACTGCCTGGGCATTTGTCCCCTGATGCTGTGCAAACCATGATGGGAATTCTGATGTTATTGTTCTCGTTCTGCTGTTTTGGCGCGAATTTGTTTTTTTTAGGAGGAAGAACAAGGCCTATGAAGAAAAGAACACCTTGCCTACTGTGAATCATGGCGGGGGTCAGTCATGCTTTGGGGTTGTTTTGCTTCTGCAGGTACAGGGAAGCTTCAGCGTGCAAGGTACCGTGAATTATTTTCAGTACCAGGGGATATTGGAAGAAAATGTGATGCAGTCCGTCACAAACCTGAGGCTTGGGAGATATTGGACCTTTCAACAGGACAATGATCCCAAGAATACCTCCAAGTCCAGTAGGCTAGAGCATGGTTGCAGATTAAAGGCTGGAACATTTTGGAGTGGCCATCGCAGTCACCAGACTTAAATCCAATTGAGAACCTCTGGTGGGACTTAAAGCAGTAGGATCAGCCATACTATGCCAGAGAAAAAAACCACATATATAAGTAGATAAATACTTGATCTACTTACATAACACATGTATTACACTGTCCACGTTTTGATTTCAGTGAATGTTATATAGTAAATGATGAGAATTCTGTTCCTGGTGGGGGCCATGTCTTTTGCCCACAGTTAAGGCTACCTCGTGATGTCATTTCTGCCCTTTACTTTTTTTCTTGTCTCCTCCAATCGCTGAGTCGCCTCAGCCTTGCTTGTAAACACAAGTGAGTAGGGGATTAGGTTTCAGATAAGGAGCTGGGAGGGAAATAAAGGGAAGAGGAGGAATAGATTATAGATAAAAAGAACCCCCAGCATGCAATTCTTTGGCACCGACTACTAAAGGGCCAGTGCTCCTTAAGTATGTGATAACTCCAAATCATAACAGCAGAAAAAGTTTTGAAAGTTTTGAATGCAGGATTAGCATCTTTATCACTTAATACACTCAGACCAGTTGCTGTTGAAATTTGATTTTTATGGTGACGATACGGCTTTAAAGAAAGCAGTTGCAGCGCGCAAGCCTAAGAATGTGACTGAACTGGAGGCTTTTGCCCATGAAGAATGGGCTAAGATACCCGTAGATCTCTGCAAGACAGTTGTGTCAAGTTATGCTTCACGTTTAAAAGCTGTTATAACTGGAAAAGAATTGTTGTACTAAGTACTAAAAATGAATGTCACTTGGGGGTTGAATAAAACTGATAATGATGTGAGCACAGGAAAGACATTTGTTGTTACTTCATTATAAATGTTATATTTGTCTGACTTACAAGTGCCTCTTTGATTTAATTGTAAACAAGATGACTGAAATGCTCAAAATCAATGTCAAACTGGCCAAAACACTCCATTTCAGTGGGGGTTGAATAATTTTGAACACAACTGGTATCTATTTTAATTAACATAACTAATGTAACTTAATGACAGTATGTTTGTTTAGGCTGAAGTTCCTCTTTAAGAGGAGCCAAAACCACTAGATAAAGTTTGCATAATTCAATCTGCTGAAGAGATGCTTACAAATACCTACCACATTAGGAAGGCAAAAGTGTACTTTGCATACTTTATTTTTCTGCAAGGGACATTCAGATTTCGGATCTCCTATTGGTTTTGATGCTTTATATTCAAATCATAGAATTCAAAGAGCCTTGAATTACTGACAAACTGACAAGAAAGATTTACAACCATTTCAATGCACAATTTTCATTTTTATATCTTGAAATTACTGGAAAAGAAACATCTATTCTAAAATAAATCCTCCTCTCTCCATTCTCACTTCTAAAAATATTTAATTCACTAAAGCATGAATATTTCTCAATGCTTTGTTAAATGATACAAAAAAAAAAGCTTGGAGGAAAGATACGGGGCACGTATACCCCAGAGAATGTAACACAGACTGGTTCAATCAATAAAATATCATAATTTTTATTAGAATATCAAAAAAGTAAGTAAAACAAGATTGTTCTCCTAAAACACCGGCGGTGGTTGATCAGACCACCCCGCACTCACACAACGCACTCCACTAACCCCGCCAGCCACAGCTCACCCCAACAAACATAATGAGTTTTAATGCTATATAGCGATTCCCCTGAGAATGTCACTCAAGCAACGGAGAGCAACACTTTCCTAATCCGCAAAGGAATTTGTGCATGTCCATAGGGCAACCGATGACTGCCCTCTTCACCAAGGCTCAGTTTAACACAGAGCCAGCAGATAGTGGTAACTTGTCAGATGCAGCTACATGCAGTCATTAATCCAGGCGTTCATAAGCCAACATAGCAAGTAAAGCACTTAGGATATAAATGCAAGCACAGTCATATGGATCAGAGTGGATAAATGACAGGAAGCCGACGCTGTATGCAGATGAGCAAAGCAAAGCAGAAGCAGTTCATGCAAGCTAACAGTTTGTGCTATACAGTACCGAGTCCTCGGTGTCCAGCCTCCAAGTTTAGAGTCACTGTATCCACAGGATATGTGCAAGATATGTAGTCCCAGGCAAATCCCATGCGGTTGCGGAGTAATGGACTCTGAGTGCCATGCAAGTGACACCCAGGTTGTTGCAGGAGTTGTGGGGAGCTGAGCAGGTCCGCTGGTGCAGAGAGCGGGCGGGAGCGTCAGGGTAGCAGCCAGCCACTCGCCAATCATACCACATGTAGCCACGACATGTTTCACCGGACACTTCCGGTTTCCTCAGGTGGGTGTGGTAAAAACAAGCAACACAACATGAACCCTGCATAACCTATAAGAAGACATCCAACCAATCGGAGCGCGCCGCACCCGGCCACACCCACCCCACATCCCTCACGAAGGAGGGCGGGGGAGAAGCCGAAGCTGTTAAATGATAGCATAGAACATTGAGATTATTCAGGTTATTTTCTTGTGATGATTAGGTTGTTCCAATAACAGACCACCAGCGTGATAGAAATGTAAGATACAGGTGTATACATACATATGCTGGAAGGTGTACATCTGTCCCAGAGTAAAATGTATTATAAATTACTTTTTACTAATTAGCTGTCACTTACAGTAGCTATTGTTGATCTGCCTGGATGGCAGCTGCTCACTCCAACTGTCCAAAACCTGTCAAAATTGTCAAATTGACAGTACCTATCATAAGTGACAGCAACATAGAAAAAAAAAGTAATTTACAGTACATTTTACTCTGTGACAAATGTACATATTTTAGCTATGTATTTTAAATTATACTTTTTTTTGCCATCCACAAACCCAGAAGCGAGATGGCACACCATCCAAATGTTTTTAGGAGCATGACAAATGATGATCTGGCTAATTATCATCACAACAACAGAAAGTTCAAGTATCGTCAGCAGATTAACTTTTAAAAGCACAGCTTTTTAGCGTGCCATCCACATGGCAATTGTTTTTTTTTGGAGCTTCAAAGAGCTCCCCTTTATCAGGGCAAATACATTTACATGCCTTGATAAAGGGAGACCCCCTTTGAGGCCCCCAAAACAATTGTTGATGGGTGTCAAGTAGTGTTGGGCGAACAGTGTTCGCCACTGTTCGGGTTCTGCAGAACATCACCCTGTTCGGGTGATGTTCGGGTTCGGCCGAACACCTGATGGTGTTCGGCCAAACTGTTCGGCCATATGGCCGAACTAAGAGCGCATGGCCGAACGTTACCCGAACGTTCGGCTAGCGCTGTGATTGGCCGAACGGGTCACGTGTAGTGTTGGGCGAACATCTAGATGTTCGGGTTCGGGCCGAACATGGCCGAACTCCGAACATTATGGAAGTCAATGGGGACCCGAACTTTCGTGCTTTGTAAAGCCTCCTTACATACTACATACCCCAAATTTACAGGGTATGTGCACCTTGGGAGTGGGTACAAGAGGAAAAAAAATTTAGCAAAAAGAGCTTATAGTTTTTGAGAAAATCGATTTTAAAGTTTCAAAGGGAAAACTGTCTTTTAAATGCGGGAAATGTCTGTTTTCTTTGCACAGGTAACATGCTTTTTGTCGGCATGCAGTCATAAATGTAATACATATTAGAGGTTCCAGGAAAAGGGACCGGTAACGCTAACCCAGCAGCAGCACACGTGATGGAACAAGAGGAGGGTGGCGCAGGAGGAGAAGGCCACGCTTTGAGACACAACAACCCAGGCCTTGCATGAGGACAAGAAGCGTGCGGATAGCAATTTGCATTTTGTCGCCATGCAGTCATAAATGTAATACAGATGAGAGGTTCAATAAACAGGGACCGGAAACGCTAACCCATCACAGATGTTCATTGTTCATGTTACTTGGTTGGGGTCCGGGAGTGTTGCGTAGTCGTTTCCAATCCAGGATTGATTCATTTTAATTTGAGTCAGACGGTCTGCATTTTCTGTGGAGAGGCGGATACGCCGCCGATCTGTGACGATGCCTCCGGCAGCACTGAAACAGCGTTCCGACATAACGCTGGCTGCCGGGCAAGCCAGCACCTCTATTGCGTACATTGCCAGTTTGTGCCAGGTGTCTAGCTTCGATACCCAATAGTTGAAGGGTGCAGATGGATTGTTCAACACAGCTACGCCATCTGACATGTAGTCCTTGACCATCTTCTCCAGGCGATCGGTGTTGGAGGTGGATCTGCACGCTTGCTGTTCTGTGTGCTGCTGCATGGGTGTCAGAAAATTTTCCCACTCCAAGGACACTGCCGATACCATTCCCTTTTGGGCACTAGCTGCGGCTTGTGTTGTTTGCTGCCCTCCTGGTCGTCCTGGGTTTGCGGAAGTCAGTCTGTCGGCGTACACCTGGCTAGAGGAGGGGGAGGATGTCAATCTCCTCTCTAAAGTCTCCACAAGGGCCTGCTGGTATTCTTCCATTTTGACCTGTCTGGCTCTTTCTTCAAGCAGTTTTGGAACATTGTGTTTGTACCGTGGATCCAGAAGGGTATAAACCCAGTAATTGGTGTTGTCCAGAATGCGCACAATGCGTGGGTCGCGTTCAATGCAGTCCTAGGCCGAAGAGGTCATAGCCTAGGGTCACAAAACCTGTTTATTGGGCAATTTCAATGGTGGCGAGTCTGACGTACATAAATCGCAGCAATGGCCGTTAGCAACGTCTGAATCTCACGAAATGTCTCATGCAGGTAGAAGACATATTGTTAGACTTGGGCTCCAAAGATGGGTTCCCTACATCTCTGCAAACCAGAGTTACAGGGCTCCAAATTTGGTAAAATCCCCCATAGGCTTTCATTGGGCCTCCTATTTACAGTTCCAAAATCTCACATCTTTTCAAAGGGCAATTACTCAGCAGTGGCAAATTTTCTAGCATTGTAGGGACCCTTAGGGGGAACATGACTGGTGAGTTTCGGGCCCCTAGGCCGAAGAGGTCATAGCCTAGGGTCACAAAAACCTGTTTATTGGGGCTATTTCAATGGTAGTGATGGTGACGTACATAAATCGCAGCAATGGCCGTTAGCAAAGTCTGAATCTCACGAAATGTCTCATGCAGGTAGAAGACATATTGTTAGACTTGGATTCCAAAGATGGGGTCCCTACATCTCTGCAAACCAGAGTTACAGGGGTCCAAAATTGGTAAAATCCCCCATAGGATTTCATTGGCTCCCTATTTCACTTTCCAAAATCTCACATCTTTTCAAAGGGCAATGGCTCAGCAGTACCAAATTTTCTAGCATTGTAGGGACCCTTAGGGGGAACATGACTGGTGAGTTTCGGGCCCCTAGGCCGAAGAGGTCATAGCCTAGGGTCACAAAAACCTGTTTATTGGGGCTATTTCAATGGTAGTGATGGTGACGTACATAAATCGCAGCAATGGCCGTTAGCAAAGTCTGAATCTCACGAAATGTCTCATGCAGGTAGAAGACATATTGTTAGACTTGGATTCCAAAGATGGGGTCCCTACATCTCTGCAAACCAGAGTTACAGGGGTCCAAAATTGGTAAAATCCCCCATAGGATTTCATTGGCTCCCTATTTCACTTTCCAAAATCTCACATCTTTTCAAAGGGCAATGGCTCAGCAGTACCAAATTTTCTAGCATTGTAGGGACCCTTAGGGGGAACATGACTGGTGAGTTTCGGGCCCCTAGGCCGAAGAGGTCATAGCCTAGGGTCACAAAAACCTGTTTATTGGGGCTATTTCAATGGTAGTGATGGTGACGTACATAAATCGCAGCAATGGCCGTTAGCAAAGTCTGAATCTCACGAAATGTCTCATGCAGGTAGAAGACATATTGTTAGACTTGGATTCCAAAGATGGGGTCCCTACATCTCTGCAAACCAGAGTTACAGGGGTCCAAAATTGGTAAAATCCCCCATAGGATTTCATTGGCTCCCTATTTCACTTTCCAAAATCTCACATCTTTTCAAAGGGCAATGGCTCAGCAGTACCAAATTTTCTAGCATTGTAGGGACCCTTAGGGGGAACATGACTGGTGAGTTTCGGGCCCCTAGGCCGAAGAGGTCATAGCCGAGGGTCACAAAAACCTGTTTATTGGGGCTATTTCAATGGTAGTGATGGTGACGTACATAAATCGCAGCAATGGCCGTTAGCAAAGTCTGAATCTCACGAAATGTCTCATGCAGGTAGAAGACATATTGTTAGACTTGGATTCCAAAGATGGGGTCCCTACATCTATGCAAACCAGAGTTACAGGGGTCCAAAATTGGTAAAATCCCCCATAGGATTTCATTGGCTCCCTATTTCACTTTCCAAAATCTCACATCTTTTCAAAGGGCAATGGCTCAGCAGTACCAAATTTTCTAGCATTGTAGGGACCCTTAGGGGGAACATGACTAGTGAGTTTCGGGCCCCTAGGCCGAAGAGGTCATAGCCTAGGGTCACAAAAACCTGTTTATTGGGGCTATTTCAATGGTAGTACATAAATCGCAGCAATGGCCGTTAGCAAAGTCTGAATCTCACGAAATGTCTCATGCAGGTAGAAGACATATTGTTAGACTTGGATTCCAAAGATGGGGTCCCTACATCTCTGCAAACCAGAGTTACAGGGGTCCAAAATTGGTAAAATCCCCCATAGGATTTCATTGGCTCCCTATTTCACTTTCCAAAATCTCACATCTTTTCAAAGGGCAATGGCTCAGCAGTACCAAATTTTCTAGCATTGTAGGGACCCTTAGGGGGATCATGACTGGTGAGTTTTGCCACTGCTGAGCCATTGCCCTTTGAAATGGTGTGAGATTTTGGAACGGTAAATAGGAGGCCCAATGAAAGCCTATGGGGGATTTTACCAATTTTGGACCCCTGTAACTCTGGTTTGCAGAGATGTAGGGACCCCATCTTTGGAATCCAAGTCTAACAATATGTCTTCTACCTGCATGACACATTTCGTGAGATTCAGACTTTGCTAACGGCCATTGCTGCGATTTATGTACGTCACCATCACTACCATTGAAATAGCCCCAATAAACAGGTTTTTGTGACCCTAGGCTATGACCTCTTCGGCCTAGGGGCCAGAAACTCACCAGTCATGTTCCCCCTAAGGGTCCCTACAATGCTAGAAAATTTGGTACTGCTGAGCCATTGCCCTTTGAAAAGATGTGAGATTTTGGAAAGTGAAATAGGGAGCCAATGAAATCCTATGGGGGATTTTACCAATTTTGGACCCCTGTAACTCTGGTTTGCAGAGATGTAGGGACCCCATCTTTGGAATCCAAGTCTAACAATATGTCTTCTACCTGCATGAGACATTTCGTGAGATTCAGACTTTGCTAACGGCCATTGCTGCGATTTATGTACGTCACCATCACTACCATTGAAATAGCCCCAATAAACAGGTTTTTGTGACCCTAGGCTATGACCTCTTCGGCCTAGGGGCCCGAAACTCACCAGTCATGTTCCCCCTAAGGGTCCCTACAATGCTAGAAAATTTGGTACTGCTGAGCCATTGCCCTTTGAAAAGATGTGAGATTTTGGAAAGTGAAATAGGGAGCCAATGAAATCCTATGGGGGATTTTACCAATTTTGGACCCCTGTAACTCTGGTTTGCAGAGATGTAGGGACCCCATCTTTGGAATCCAAGTCTAACAATATGTCTTCTACCTGCATGAGACATTTCGTGAGATTCAGACGTTGCTAACGGCCATTGCTGCGATTTATGTACGTCAGACTCGCCACCATTGAAATTGCCCAATAAACAGGTTTTGTGACCCTAGGCTATGACCTCTTCGGCCTAGGACTGCATTGAACGCGACCCACGCATTGTGCGCATTCTGGACAACACCAATTACTGGATTTATACCCTTCTGGATCCACGGTACAAACACAATGTTCCAAAACTGCTTGAAGAAAGAGCCAGACAGGTCAAAATGGAAGAATACCAGCAGGCCCTTGTGGAGACTTTAGAGAGGAGATTGACATCCTCCCCCTCCTCTAGCCAGTTGTACGCCGACAGACTGACTTCCGCAAACCCAGGACGACCAGGAGGGCAGCAAACAACACAAGCCGCAGCTAGTGCCCAAAAGGGAATGGTATCGGCAGTGTCCTTGGAGTGGGAAAATTTTCTGACACCCATGCAGCAGCACACAGAACAGCAAGCGTGCAGATCCACCTCCAACACCGATCGCCTGGAGAAGATGGTCAAGGACTACATGTCAGATGGCGTAGCTGTGTTGAACAATCCATCTGCACCCTTCAACTATTGGGTATCGAAGCTAGACACCTGGCACAAACTGGCAATGTACGCAATAGAGGTGCTGGCTTGCCCGGCAGCCAGCGTTATGTCGGAACGCTGTTTCAGTGCTGCCGGAGGCATCGTCACAGATCGGCGGCGTATCCGCCTCTCCACAGAAAATGCAGACCGTCTGACTCAAATTAAAATGAATCAATCCTGGATTGGAAACGACAACGCAACACTCCCGGACCCCAACCAAGTAACATGAACAATGAACATCTGTGATGGGTTAGCGTTTCCAGTCCCTGTTTATTGAACCTCTCATCTGTATTACATTTATGACTGCATGGCGACAAAATGCAAATTGCTATCCGCACGCTTCTTGTCCTCATGCAAGGCCTGGGTTGTTGTGTCTCAAAGCGTGGCCTTCTCCTCCTGCGCCACCCTCCTCTTGTTCCATCACGTGTGCTGCTGCTGGGTTAGCGTTACCGGTCCCTTTTCCTGGAACCTCTTATATGTATTACATTTATGACTGCATGCCGACAAAAAGCATGTTACCTGTGCAAAGAAAACAGACATTTCCCGCATTTAAAAGACAGTTTTCCCTTTGAAACTTTAAAATCGATTTTCTCAAAAACTATAAGCTCTTTTTGCTAATTTTTTTTTCCTCTTGTACCCACTCCCAAGGTGCACATACCCTGTAAATTTGGGGTATGTAGCATGTAAGGAGGCTTTACAAAGCACAAAAGTTCGGGTCCCCATTGACTTCCATTATGTTCGGAGTTCGGGTCGAACACCCGAACATCGCGGCCATGTTCGGCCTGTTCGGCCCGAACCCGAACATCTAGATGTTCGCCCAACACTAGTGTCAAGTTGATGGCACAACTAATCGTTTTGTTGAGCCCCAGCATAAGATGCAATTATGCTGCCGGACCCCACCCCTTTTTTTTTTTTAAGTACTTCCCTTCCAGGTTACAATGCCCTACTATGCAGGATTCAGGAATACATATACAGTACATTATAAAGTTCATTGTATTATTGGTTAATAACCAGTTTTGCAAAAAGAGAGGGGTTGATTTGCACCAACACCATCAACAGTTAGTGACATGGCTAATATATACTCCGTAACGTTCTGCAGAAGATATTAGCTCTATATAAATACATAATAATAATAATAATAATATGGTAGGACATTAGACTATGACTAAATGCTGTGGGCACATGGGGACACACACAGAGTGGGAACACAGAGATGCACAAGTTGGGCACACAGGGTGGGAACACAGACGCACTCAAGGTGAGAACACAGACACACTTGGGGTGTGAACACAGAGACGCTCTCAGGGTGGGAACACAGACGCACTCAGCAGAAACGCACTCAGGGTGGGAACACAGACGCACTCAGCAGAAACGCACTTAGGGTGGGAACACAGACGCACTCAGCAGAAACGCACTCAGGGTGGGAACACAGACGCACTCAGCAGAGACGCACTCAGGGTGGGAACACAGACGCACTCAGCAGAGACGCACTCAGGGTGGGAACACAGACACACTCAGCAGAGACGCACTCGGGGTGGGAACACAGACGCACTCAGCAGAGACGCACTCGGGGTGGGAACACAGACGCACTCAGCAGAGACGCACTCAGGGTGGGAACACAGACGCACTCAGCAGAGACGCACTCAGGGTGGGAACACAGACGCACTCAAAACAAACAAAAAAAAAACTGCTGCGCTCCCTCCTGGCGAAATTAATTAGACCGGCAGGAGGGTTAAACCCTCCAAAGACCAGGCCTTTTAATTGTTAATTGGCCACTGCAGTTTTAAGGCCAAGCTGCAGGGCCGCACAACACAGCACATAAGTGATTCCCCCCCCCCCCCCCTTTTCCCTCCACCATCAGAGCTCTTTGTTGGTGGGGTCTGATGTGTTTTTTTTTTTTTTTTAAATAAATATTTATGTTGGTTTTGTAAAATTTTTTTTTTTACTATACATTTTTTTCTAACCCCCCCCCCCCCCCAGCCAGCCAATCCTGGCGATTGGCTGTCATAGGCTCTTGTCCCCCAGTGGGACAGCCATGTTACACGGCTGTCCCCAGTACAGCGCTGCTGCTGATCGCAGCGCTGTACTAACTGTAAAGACAGCAGTTTTGTTGTCTCACAGTCTCCCGAGCCGCAGTCGCCGCTCGGAGACTGAAGGCGGGGCGGAGCTCCGCCCCCGAGCAGGAGATGTGCGCGCAGCCTGCGCGCGATCTCCTGCAAAATGCAGCCCCAGGACTTGATGCCAATTGGTGTTAGGCGGTCCTGGGGCTGCCGCCGCGACCACGCCCATGGGTGTGGAGCGGTCTTCAGGTAGTTAAAGGAGTCATCAGGCAATGTATCTTATGTGAAACATGCATGCCTGCGTGTAACTAACCTTTTTTAGAGATGGATCGCCCCCTTCGTTCCCCTGGGAAATGTATCAATTCTGCGTGGTAAGCTCCGGTCGGGGACCCGACCTTGAGGTCAGGCTCCTCTGCGACCCGGAATTGCATTGGCAACGCCGGCACAGTATTACTATTGAGGCTGAGCGGACGCTGGTGCAGAGAGCTTTCAATGCGTGCTGCCGTACGTTCACGTACGGCTGCGCACGCGTACTGAGCTGCTGGAGGAGGGTTTGAGCTTGCTTTGTCACTTGCAAGCCAAACCCTCCATTCAGCCAGTAAGTCAAACTGCTCAAATAATGTCTTAGCCTCTGCCTGCCTGCGCATCTCCTGCACGGATGATCTGTGCTGGGAGCGCGCACCAGGCTTGGCGGAGGCTGAAGGGAGTTAAATGAAGGCAGTGGGAGTGTTTAGTGGGCGGCAGCTAAAGCGGAGGGTTTGACTTGCGAATGACAAAGGCAAGCTCAAACCCTCCTCCTGGGCTCTAGTACGTGTGTGCAGCCGTGACTGAAAGAACAGAAGCGCGCATTGCGGACAAACTTCCCCCTGCGTTCCACATAAAGGAAAGGGGAAGTTGGCATAATGAAAAGGCTGAATAACTTCCGGGGCATGTTATTCTAATGGCCCGAATATCAGAGCCAGGGAAGGGTGTTGAACAAAATAAAATATGCGATCCTGCTCAGGTTATAGTGGTGAACAGCAGGGATGCTCGGATGTGCCTCATCCACGAATTCGGAAATCTGCGTGGTTGCAAAAAAAAATCCGCATTCGGCCCCGCCGCATGCGGATTTTCGTCCGCGTCCACGCAACCACGCAGATTTTTTCCCGTGAATGGCGTAATCACGCGCGGATTCACGCCCGGAGGCGGATTTTCTTTTAACGTTAATAACAAAGCCCCCATACATGCTACAGTCCCCCAAATAGCATGGATTATCGAGGTGATAAGGGGCAACATAACTTCAACATAAAAAATTCCCCCCAAAAAATTTTTTCTAGAGAAAATGGATTTTAAAGTGAAATCAACACTTTAAATGGGGCTATTAATTGGTAATAAGTGGTTTTAAAAAGGGATATACGCGTTAAGCAGTCAAAGAGGTGAAGGCGAGTTCCAATGGCACTTGGCGGCGAAGGTACCGCTGGAGGAGGATGAGTGGCTGACGGCAAAAAGGCTCCAGAGAGGGTTTTTTTTTTTTTTTTGCAGCAATTAGCAATGACATCGCAGCAGAGTTGTCAGTGGACACGGGTAGTGAACGCAGAGTGCAGTGGTGGTAGCGACTGAGTCAGGAGAAGGACTATGCGGGCGGTCAGTTCAGCAGCACAGAAGGACCACGGCAACATACTGGTGGTAGTAGTAGCAGCACAGCGTCATAGTGCTGGCCAAAAAATTAAATGCACCCGGTGACCCGGGCAGTGTGAACGCAGAGTGTAGTAGCGACTGAGTCAGGAGGACAAAGTGGGCGGTCAGTTCAGCAGCAGCAGCACAGTAGTAATAGCACAGCGTCATAGTGCTGGCCAAAAAATTAAATGCACCCGGCGACCCGGGCAGTGTGAACGCAGAGTGTAGTAGCGACTGAGTCAGGAGGACAAAGCGGGCGGTCAGCTCAGCAGCAGCAGCACAGTAGTAGTAGCACAGCGTCATAGTACTGGCCAAAAAATTAAATGCACCCGGTGACCCGGGCAGTGTGAACGCAGAGTGTAGTAGCGACTGAGTCAGGAGGACAAAGCGGGCGGTCAGTTCAGCAGCAGCAGCACAGTAGTAGTAGCACAGCGTCATAGTGCTGGCCAAAAAATTAAATGCACCCGGCGACCCGGGCAGTGTGAACGCAGAGTGTAGTAGCGACTGAGTCAGGAGGACAAAGCGGGCGGTCAGTTCAGCAGCAGCAGCACAGTAGTAGTAGCACAGCGTCATAGTGCTGGCCAAAAAATTAAATGCACCCGGTGACCCGGGCAGTGTGAACGCAGAGTGTAGTAGCGACTGAGTCAGGAGGACAAAGCGGGCGGTCAGTTCAGCAGCAGCAGCAGCACAGTAGTAGTAGCACAGCGTCATAGTGCTGGCCAAAAAATTAAATGCACCCGGCGACCCGGGCAGTGTGAACGCAGAGTGTAGTAGCGACTGAGTCAGGAGGACAAAGCGGGCGGTCAGTTCAGCAGCAGCAGCACAGTAGTAGTAGCACAGCGTCATAGTGCTGGCCAAAAAATTAAATGCACCCGGTGACCCGGGCAGTGTGAACGCAGAGTGTAGTAGCGACTGAGTCAGGAGGACAAAGCGGCCGGTCAGTTCAGCAGCAGCAGCAGCACAGTAGTAGTAGCACAGCGTCATAGTGCTGGCCAAAAAATTAAATGCACCCGGCGACCCGGGCAGTGTGAACGCAGAGTGTAGTAGCGACTGAGTCAGGAGGACAAAGCGGGCGGTCAGTTCAGCAGCAGCAGCACAGTAGTAGTAGCACAGCGTCATAGTGCTGGCCAAAAAATTAAATGCACCCGGTGACCCGGGCAGTGTAAACGCAGAGTGTAGTAGCGACTGAGTCAGGAGGACAAAGCGGGCGGTCAGTTCAGCAGCAGCAGCAGCACAGTAGTAGTAGCACAGCGTCATAGTGCTGGCCAAAAAATTAAATGCACCCGGTGACCCGGGCAGTGTAAACGCAGAGTGTAGTAGCGACTGAGTCAGGAGGACAAAGCGGGCGGTCAGTTCAGCAGCTCAGAAGGAGGACCATGGCAACTTACTGGTAGTAGTACCATAACACCAAAAAATTAACCAAGGTAGGCACTAGGCAGGTAGTAAATGTCTTTATAAAGGCAGGCATAGTTAACAACAGCACATGCAGCAGCCACTTCATGTCCCCCTGTGTCCGACAATAGGGGCCAGAAACTCACCTTCCACCCAAGCCTGGTTGATTTTCAGGAAGGTGAGTTTGTCCACAGAGGCGTGGGAGAGCCGAGAGCGCTTCTCTGTGACCATGCCACCGGCCGCACTAAAGCATCTCTCTGAGAGGACACTGGAAGGAGGGCAGGATAGGAGTTCCAGGGCGTACTGGGAAAGCTCGCTCCAGATGTCCAGTCTCTTGACCCAGTACTCCAAGGGGTCCACGGGGCTGTCGGTGTCATTGAGCCTGCTGGATGACCCCATATAGTCAGACACCATGGTGGTCAGTCGTTGCTTGTGCTGGTTGGTGGTGGATGCTGTGGCGGGCACCTCTGTTCTGGGCTGCTGCACTGCATACAGGCTCTTGCTTAGGCTCTTCAGGTCTCCGGGGCGCCAGTTGCTGCTGCTGCTGCTGGTGGTTGTTGTTGTGCTGCTAGTGGCAATGGCAGGCACCTCTTGCTGGCTTGGCAGAGCAGTTACAGTGGGGGTGGAAGGCTGGGGGAATGCTTCCAGTAGTCTGCGCACAAGGGCCTCCTTCAACTCCCTTGTGCGTTGCTCGGTGGTGGATGGCGTCATTAAGTCTCCCAGCTTCCCCTTCAGACGGGGATCAAGCATCAAGGTAATCCAGATGTCCTCCCTTGAACGCATCTGGATCACCCGGGGGTCCCTGCGAAGGCAGCACAACATGTGCACAGCCATGGGAAAAAAGTGGGCCCTGCCAGCAAGATCTTCCTCGTCCTCGCCATTGTCCCATAACGCATGCCTGTCCTCTTCCTGTGCCATGTCGTTGTCCTCCTCAAACCGCCATCCACGTACAACGCCTGCTGCACTCTGCTCCTCCTCCTCCTCCTCATTCAGGTTAGGGACCTCCAACTCTTCCACTACCTGCTGTGAGCCCTCCTCTGAGCTGGACTGTGCTGCCATCTGCTCCTGTTCTTCCAACTGCCTCAGGGCTTCATCCCCACGCTCAATTAAATTGTCCATTGCCTGCTCCAGTAGACAAACCAAGGGCACCCACTGGCCCGCTCCTCACTGACCATCTTGGTTGCCTCCAGGAAGGGACTCAGCACTAGGCATACTTGCTGCATCAGTGTCCACTGAGTGGCAGTAATCATGGGGACTTGCTGGTTGCTGGGGACACTTGGGTCTAGCATGTAGGCCCTAAGAGCCAGCCTGTGCTGACACAGCCGCTCCAACATGGCCAGAGTCGAATTCCAGCGAACTGGCATGTCGATGATCATCCGGTGTTGTGGCCTTCCATACTGCTGCTGTAAGGTGGACAAGAGTGCAGAGGCAGTGGCTGACAGGCGGAAAAAGCGTACCACCGCCCGGGCATCCTGCAGCAGCTCGCTCATCCCCTGGTAGGTGCGCAAAAAGCGCTGCACCACAAGATTGAGCACGTGGGCCAAGCAGGGGATGTGCTGGAGGTTTCCCTGCTGCACTGCTGCCACCAGGTTGGCCCCGTTATCGGCTGCCACATACCCCACTTCCAGGCCTCTGGGGGTCAGCCACCTCCGCTCCTGCTTCCTGAGGGCGGCCAGGACGTTGGTGGCTGTAAGCCTCTCCTTCCCCAGGGTCACCAATTTTAAAAGGGCTTGGCAGTGCCGAGGCTTGGCGCTGCTGCTGCCGAGGCGGGCTTGCTTTCCGGGTGCTGAGGGAGTGTCGTGACAGGACCCTTCTGCATCCCCCCTGATCCCGCGTGGTGGCACCACTAGCTGGGCTGATGCGCTCTTGTCCTCCCTCCCTTCCATCAGTGTCACCCAGTGGGCCGTAAAGGACAGGTAGCGACCTGTCCCAAATCTGCTACTCCACGAGTCCATGGTCACGTGGACCCGCTTGCCCACAGAGTAGTCCAGGGAACGGGCCACGTTTTCCACCGCAAACTTGTGGAGTGCTGGGATCGCGCTCCTGCTGAAATAGTGGCGACTGGGGACTTGCCACTCGGGGATGCCAAATTGGAGCAGCGTCCGCATGGCGCTCCCCTCCTGCACCAGGGAGTAGGGAAGCAGCTGTGATGCCATGGCCCGGGCCAGCAAGCCATTTAGTTTGCGGATCCGCCTGTGGCTTGGAGGCAGAGGCTTGGTCAGACCCTGAAAGGTGTCGCTCAGCAGGGTCTGACGATGCTGGGATGCAGGGGAGACAGAGGAGAGAGACGAACACTGGCTGCCAGCCTCAATGTCTGTGTCCTGAGCAGCCGAGGTGGAAGAGCGCTTGCGTGCTACTACTGCTGCTGCTGTGGGGGATTCACGACCCTGAGGGAGGGAGGATGCTGCTGCGCTGGTGGGCCTTCTGCTCTCAGGAACCCCTGCCAGCAGTGCCTGCTTCCTCTTAAAGTCCGCATACTCGCGGCAGTGGCGGCTTCTCAGGTGGCCCTGGAGGGATGAGGTACCCATCTTGCTCAGACTTTTCCCACGGCTCAATCTTTTGCTGCATAACCTGCACACCGCATACCTTTTGTCATCAGTACATTCCTCAAAGCAATCCCACACTGGTGACTTTAATTTACTGCGGCCCCCACTAGCAGAGGGTGCAGCGGAGCAATGTGTGGTAGTAGTTGCCGGGGGTTGCATGGTGGTGGTGCCGGCTGAAGCAGTGTCCTGTCTACTTCCTCCACGCCCACTGCTGCCGATGCCCCTGCCCCTGCCTGACATATGGCGATATCCTTGCCTAGGCCGAGGTGACTCGTCATCCTGCTCTGACCATTCTTCCACGGACTCAGCAGGCTGCACATAGTTAGGGTCCACAACGTCATCATCAGCAGCATCATCATAATCCAGCTCTTCCTCTGACTCCCCCGCCTCCTCTTCTGTCCCTACATCCCCAGACACAGACCCCTCTTCTTCATCACCAGAACTCAACAACGCTTGTGATTGTGGCCCGATCTCAATCTCTGCCACATCAGTCCCCAGTAAGTCCTGTGCTTCTTGCATCAGCAGGTTCCCAGATGCCGGACTGAGGGACAGAACGCTGTCATCCTGGGAGGGCTGCTGACCAGTGGGTGCTGGGGTGGATGTCACAACAAGCGTGGGATGTTGGCTGCTGCTGCTACTGCTTGGAGTGGTGCTCACAGTAGAGGTCTGGGAGGAAGTCATGATGCCCATGAGTACGTCAGGTTCCATTTGCTCAACCACCACACGGGGACCAGAAACTTTAAAATATTTGGACAATGGCGTCCGCTGACTCGGCCCAGGCTTTGCTGCCCCCTTTTCTGCTGCATCACGACCACGTACAGCTGGGCGTCCTCTCCCTGGACGGGGAGCAGTCCCAGAAGTGGCTGAGGCAATTGAACTCCCTTTCCTCTCACCCCGCGAAACCCTGCCAGACATGTTGCTAGTAATGAATCACTGGATGCAGTGGGCACAGTACAAGGTCACTGAAGGATGCAGTGGGCACAGCACAAGGTCACTGAAGGATGCAGTGGCCACAGTACAAGGTCACTGAAGGATGCAGTGGGCACAGCAGTGGGCACTGGATATACAACTAGGTCACTGAAGGATGCAGTGGCCACAGTACAAGGTCACTGAAGGATGCAGTGGGCACAGCAGTGGGCACTGGATATACAACTAGGTCACTGAAGGATGCAGTGGGCACAGTACAAGGTCACTGAAGGATGCAGTGGGCACAGTACAAGGTCACTGAAGGATGCAGTGGCCACAGTACAAGGTCACTGAAGAATGCAGTGGGAACAGCAGTGGGCACTGGATATACAACTAGGTCACTAAAGGATGCAGTGGCCACAGTACAAGGTCACTGAAGGATGCAGTGAGCACAGCAGTGGGCACTGGATATACAACTGGGTCACTGAAGGATGCAGTGGCCACAGTACAAGGTCACTGAAGGATGCAGTGGGCACAGCAGTGGGCACTGGATATACAACTAGGTCACTGAAGGATGCAGTGGGCACAGTACAAGGTCACTGAAGGATGCAGTGGGCACAGTACAAGGTCACTGAAGGATGCAGTGGCCACAGTACAAGGTCACTGAAGAATGCAGTGGGAACAGCAGTGGGCACTGGATATACAACTAGGTCACTGAAGGATGCAGTGGCCACAGTACAAGGTCACTGAAGGATGCAGTGGGCACAGCAGTGGGCACTGGATATACAACTAGGTCACTGAAGGATGCAGTGGCCACAGTACAAGGTCACTGAAGGATGCAGTGGGCACAGCAGTGGGCACTGGATATACAACTAGGTCACTGAAGGATGCAGTGGGCACACAAGGATGTCACACTGTGTAATGAGATGCTCATATGCCAGCGAGCGAGCGAGCAGTGGGCACTGGGCACGGCACAAGGTCACTGACAGAATGAATGAACAGCGCTGGCAGAGAGTGGCGGCGCTGGCGGTGTGACTGGCTGCCTGCAAATAGTACAAGTGTATAACTGTCACTGGAATATACAAGTGAACACTGCAGCTGCACTAACCTGCCTGCCTGCACTCTACACACAGATAATCCCCACTCCCACTACACTGCAGCACTGAACCTGCCTGCACAGCACTACACACAGTTAAATAATCACTAGACTCCCACACTCCCACTACACTACACTGACTACAACTAACTACAGCAATCACTCACTGACTAGCTAACTGTGTACAGTATAAGAGCAGTGTTAGCAAAAAAAACGCTTTGTTTTTAACACAATAAATGCACTTGCTCAAACAACAATGGCCTGAAGATAATCCTCTCAGCACCACAGTCTAGTAGCAAGGACAGAGCTTTTCCATCATGGCCGCCGCTTTATATTCAGGAGGGGAGGGCATAGCTCCCCTCCTGTGATTGGTTGCTAGGGCCTGGCTGGGGCACTCTGATTGGCCTGCAATGTGTCACTTCCGCATAGTTTGACGCATTTCCGCAAACCACGACTTCAGCCCCGGGTTTCACGAGCGTGAATGCGGATTTCTGTCCGCATTCACGCGAAGCCGAAGTAGATTTTCGTGGTTGAAAATCTATTCACGGATTTTCGTGTCCGAGGCGGAATGCGTCAAAATGGTCGTGAATCCACGCGTAAGCGTGATCACGACCTGGCGGTGAGCACCACTGGTGAACAGCCGCAGGTAGGCCATTTAATTTGCTTTATGTTTGCCTGATAACTCCTTTAAGTTACTTTTAAAACACTAATTCAGCTGCCAGGGATAGCTGGCAGCCGAATTTCATCATTCCCTACCATCTACATCGACCTGGAGGGGGAATAGTTATTAACGCCGCCTGGACTTGTGCAGGAGCAGGCTAAGCCGTATATTGGCTGTATCCTGCGCCCAAGTCTCCCAGCAGCATATTTATAGGTACACCACAGGGCGGGAACACTTCGATGCACACAGAGTGGGAACATAAATACACACAGAGCACAGGAAAAAGCATATTAAACCACATACATTTATGTGCCCCACTCACTCTTCATCGTCCTCCCCTCCCCCCAACAGCTTGGATGACCCTGTTCCTCTTTCTCTACTATCTCTCTCTCTTTCCAAGGGCTGTCTCTCCCCCTCCTCTAAGTCACTATTGGCTGATTGTATTCTTTGCTTGTCTGCCCCACGCTTCATGCAGTGTACACACTGCTGCACTTGCACTGTGCTTTTAAAATCGCATGCGTTTTTTAATCGCAAGGTTTTTCGAAAAATCATGAAAATTGTGAAGACCTGTACACACTGATGCAGTGTGATTTTTCTATTTCCATGAAGGCTTTGCAATTTAAAAATCGCATGCGATTTTAAAAACCGCAGCGCAAACACAGCAGTGTGTACAGGCCCTTACTCCATTTCACTTGCTGCAGGCTGGACTTTTGCACTACACATAGTTAAACGGCTTCACGCAGAGATGTCAGGCGTGTCATCATGTGATATATTGAGCCAAAGGGAGGGAGGAGGAAAGAGCATTGACCTGCAGCTGTGCGAATGTCGTGCTGCTGGACCCGTATTCCTGGCAGTGCTTTGCCAGTGCTTGTGTAGCACAGTGATTTTAGGCACATGAAGTTTCACCAAATATCCAGTCTGCAGGTTTGCAAGAGGGTCATACCAACATACAGGAGCTGCAGAAATGTACACTTGTTGAATATAGTTTAATTTGTTCAAAAGCTGTTAACAGAGTGTCAGGACAGGCAAAATAAACCTCTTTAATTGTGTCATTAGCTAAAACTGAGGAAAGTGTTAACAGGCTGAATCTTAGCAATGGACTCTTCCAGAAAGCCCCCTGTGTATTCCACCTGTTGGTTTGGTCTCCTCAGTGCAAAGATTGACTGTGGAAGAGGTAGGATTTCTGTCTGTGTTCTCTGAAGCTAAAGTAATCTGCTGTAAAAAGTTATGATCTATATCCATACTAGTTCTGTAGAATGTAAAGAGTTATATGTGTGCTTTTTAGCAGCCTGTAGGCCCTGCAGTACATGCTAGGCTGAGTAGATGATGTAAGTTAGAGAGCCATGTGCTCTTCCTGAGATGGCTGCTGTATGAGACATGCAGTGTTTCCCATCACCCTGCTGCAGAATCTCTGTAAAATGTTTTCTATTGTTCATTTTCATGTATGCTTTGTATATATATATATATCCTGTGACATGTATGTGGGAATGTAATATAATAACTGCCAGTTATGATATAGGTGGGCTGGTGGCCTGGCAGTATCCCAGATAGTGGCAGTGTTTCCCTGTTGTCTTACAGGTATGTTGCTGTTATGTTCATATATTATTGTTCTATGTAAAATCCACTATACGATCACTGTTTTATGATATTTTGTGAGTGCAAAGATTGACTGTGGAAGAGGTGGGCTGGTGGCCTGGCAGTATCCCAGATAGTGGCAGTGTTTCCCTGTTGTCTTACAGGCTCCAGCCAAGTGCACTCCACCTCAATAAAGCTTTATAACACAGAAGGCCTGAGTGTCATCCCTTTCAGTCCACGTGGAGTTTATGCTGGAGGAGCTGGTGGCCGAGTGAGTGTGAAAGCTGGAAGTGTCGCAGATGGTGTAAGAAAGTGAGGGCTACATTTGGTGCCGTGACCCGGATCTCATCATTCTGCACAAAGTGACCAGTGAAGATACCTAAAGTCATCAGCAGCGATCCAGACAAGTGGACACGTGTGATAAGCGGACTGTATCTGAAAGGTTTGCCTAAGAGACTGTGTTCTGGAACTTTCTAAAAAAAAAAAAAATGTCAGAACCCCGCAGACCTCCCCCAGGACATTACAACTCCACTCCTTTGGTACTAGGAAGGGGAGCTCCATTGTATAAACAGTTACAGAATTTAAATGCATCTTATAATGATGTTAATGCAGGTTTTTCCACAACGGTAGATCAGACTGGAAACTTATTTACAAGGTCTAAGTTATTTGTATCTACTGATTCAGGTGTACCAGAAGTGCCTCTCCAGGACAGGACATATTCAGAAAACATGAGACATGTTACTGACTCCCATGATAGACGTACACCCAGCAATATGCAAAACACATTCCAGAATTCACAGGTTCTGTCAGATGTAATAAGGGAGGTTGGACAGCAGATTAGTCACTCTATTATAGAAGGTCTGTCAGCTCACAATAGCAGGCAGGATTCCTTCACACCAGAAAGAAACCAGCAAACTCAGGATTGGGCTAAATTAAATCTTGTACTAAAAGCAAATGTGAAAGAACCCCCAATATTTAGGGGAGATGAATGTGACAAGTGCAGTGTGTATGAATGGGAGGAGATGATGCAATCTTTTCTTGATAAGAAAGGTTACCAAACTGTTGAACGAGGTAAAGAGATAATAGATAAATTGATGGGTCGTGCAAAAGAACTAGTGAAAATTGGGGTGAGAAATAATCCATCTATTGATATAAAGAAGGACCCTAGTGCTATTTACAATATTTTGAAACAACATTTTGGGGAAGTAATCTCCACTGTGACTCCCTTGGCAGACTTTTACTCCACACTGCCTAAACCTGGTGAGAGTAGCCTTGATTACTGGATTCATTTAAACCGGGTCATTGAACTTGCTAATGAATGTCTAAAGAGGCAGGGAAGGTGTGTGGAGGACCCGGGGCATGAAGTAGCAATGATGTTTATCCGACACTGCCCAGAGTCAGAATTGCAAAGCATGCTTAGGTGTAAACCTGCAGAGAAATGGACAGTAAGTGAAGTGCAGGAAATGATGGATAGTTACCACAGAGACAAAAGGTTTAGGGCTGAGAATAAAATGGTCCAGAGTCTTGTGACTAAAAAATGTGAAATTTCTGAGAATTTCTACAGAATCTGAGGTAAAGAACATTGTTCCCTTATGCAGTAAGGGGGAAGATGATTCCAATATAAACAAACTAATTGCATTGCTTGAAAAGGTTGTACCAGTTCAATATACTTGCCAACATCCCGGGGCACAAACAGCTGTCTTTTCAGTTCCTGGAAAAAGGCATGCTGCTTGTCACATCTGCAAAAACAGCAACCACTCTACCAAGGCACATTGCATGATGAACAACCTGTGCTTCCTCTGCTGGCAACCCGGCCACCAGAGGCAGGCATGCCCAATGAAAAAGTCACAACAGTTAAACTAGAAAGCCTGCACTTAGAGGGGTATGGTGCGGGCCCGAACTCTCAAACCCCATCTACTGATGAATCCATGGAAGTGTTATACAATCAGTGTGTTCAGGAAATGCCAAAAGGTACACAGGTGATATTTCAACACTTGCAGAAAATTGCTCCCTATGACAATTTGTTCCATACTACTGTTACTGTTCAAGAAAAGTGTCAGTTAACTGCTATGATTGACAGTGGGTCGATGGTGTGTAGCATCAGTGAGCAAACTGAGCAACAACTTATACAATCTAAATTATTGAAACCATGCTCTGCCATACCCAATGCTATTGTACTTGTGGGTTGTGGTGGTATTAAGGTAAAACCAAAGTCTGTTTATGACATACACCTAGAAATGTTTGACTGTAAAATGATTGTTCCAGTGCTAGTAGTGCCAGGACAAGTAGATGATCTAATTATTGGAACAAATGTGATTAGGCACATTACTCACCAGTTAAAGAAAGATGAGAGTTTTTGGGAAATGTTAGCTATTCCTGAAAAGGACAGTGAAGTGAGGCCTGGTCCCTTTATGAATTTACTAGCCAATGTGACCCGATGGAGAGGTGATAGGATCCCAGAGAAAGTGGGCACTGTAAAGCTTGTCTCCTGTATTACTATGCAGCCACTTCAAGAGCATTTAGTGTGGGGAAAGCTTGAAAAGAAGGCACATGTATCAGTTGGTAGTACAGTTATAGTGGAGCCTACTACATCCAAGACATGTCCAAGAAATGTTCTGATAGGGCGTACAGTCACACCACTATGGGGCGACAGATGGATCCCTGTAAAATTGATTACTACAACCAACAAGCAAATCACCATTAGAAGAAATGCAAAAATAGCTGATGTCCACCCTTGTATAGCTTTAGAAGATCTTGATCTTGGTGGCATAGAAGAAGTACTGCTATCCCAGCAATGCTCAGCACAAGAAGATACTTTCCATAGCACTAAAGGGAAAAGTGAGTGTATCAGAACAATGCTGACAAATCTTGGATTAGAGGAAGTGAATATAGACTTATGTGAGGTGTCAGAGTGCTGGAAGCAAAAGTTAGGTGAGCTGATTGTATCTTATGAACAGATCTTTTCTAGAGGAAGATTGGATTGTGGAGAAGCCAAGGGATTTTGTCATCGAATACGTCTAACTGATGACAGACCCTTTCGTCTCCCTTAAAGAAGAGTCCCTCCAGCTCACTTTCAAAGATTGCGTGAAGTCTTGAATGAAATGGAAGAAAAGCAAATTATTCGTAAGTCTAGCAGTGAATGGGCATCTCCACTTGTGCTAGCATTGAAACCATCAGGAGAACCCAGAATCTGTACAGATTTCCGATGGCTGAATGCAAGAACAATTAAGGATGCCTATCCTTTACCAAATCAGGCTGATGCTCTGGCATCCCTTAGTGGAAACTGTTGGTTCAGTACAATGGACTTAACATCAGGGTTTTACAACATTCCTATCCATCAGGATGATAAGAAGTACACAGCTTGTATCACACCTGTTGGGCTATTTGAGTACAACCGTATGGCACAAGGGTTATGCAACAGTCCTGCAACTTTTGCTCGAATGATGATGTCTATTTTTGGTGACCAAAATTATCTGAGTTTGTTATGCTATCTAGATGATTTACTGGTGTTCGGCAAGAATGAACAAGAAGCTCTTGAGAGAATTCAGATGGTCTTCAGCCGATTACATGAACACAATTTAAAGTTAGCACGGAAGAAATGCAAATTTCTAAGAAGCACGGTGAAGTTTTTGGGCCATATCATAAGACCAGAAGGTATTACCACAGATCCAGATAAGGTATCAGCGATAACAAGCGTTGCTACAAATGACCTGATGGAGGAAGATGGCAAAACACCTTCGGTAAAGAAGATCAGATCATTTCTGGGATTGGCAAATTATTATTCTCATTTCATACCAGAATTTTCAAGAATAGCAAAACCGCTGTACAAACTAAAAGCAGAGCCAAAACAAGGAAAAGAGAAGTCAAAACGTTTCAAGCGAAAGCCGTCAATGACAGGAAAGTTGACCCCAGAGTGCTGGAATGAAGAATGCCAGAATGCATTTAAAAATTTGAAAGATGCTTTTCAGAAGACAGTGACATTGAAGCATCCAGACTTTAGCAAGCCCTTCATGTTGGCTACTGATGCCTCTATGGATGGACTTGGAGCAGTACTCAGTCAACTATCCGAATGTGGGAAGAAGGTACAGCCAATCTCTTTTGCTAGTAAAACTTTAACAAAATCTCAGTCAAGATATCCAGCTCATCGCTTGGAATTTTTAGCTTTAAAATGGGCAGTTTGTGACAAATTTAGCCATTGGTTGAAAGGACACAGATTCACAGCATGGACAGACAACAATCCACTGACGTACATTATGACCAAGCCAAAGTTGGATGCTTGTGAACAAAGATGGGTTGCCAAGCTTGCACCTTAAAACTTTGATTTAAAATATGTGCCAGGAACACAGAATATTCCAGCTGATCTTCTGAGTCGAGAGCCATTTGTCAGACAAAGTATCAACAGCAAGATGGGAAGCGAACCCTACCAAGATTTACTGAAGTTGTGTACGACTGTTGAGAAGGACACTGTTCAGAAATCATTTAAGCTGTCTGTGAACCCTCAAAGAGTTTCAATTACGAACAATGAAGTTAAGGCTATATTTGAAAATCATTTGCGACCAGGAGATGCTACCATGCCATATACAGTTCTGCTAGGACATGTGCATGCTGTGCTACAGAAGGGAATTGTGCCACTCCCCAAATTTTCATTGGAAGACCTTCAGAGGAAACAGAATGAAGATGATGACCTGGCAAGGGCTATATACTTTGTTGAAAGGAAAAGGAGACCATCCAGAAGAGAACGCCCTTCTGAATCTCAAAACACTATGCGGTTGTTGAAGCACTGGGATAAACTGAAGATAAATAATGGAATTCTCTATAGAATTTCAAAACATAGATCAGGAAGCAAGATTTATCAATTTGTTGTCCCTTATTCACTTAGGAATGACGTTCTAAAGGGTATCCATGATGATGCTGGACATCAAGGACAGGACAGAACAATCTCTTTGGCCCGTGAACGATTTTTTTGGATTCACATGGAAGCAGACATCAAGAACTATGTGAGACAGTGCAAGAGATGTGTAGTGAGCAAGACTCCAGAACCAGAGGGAAGAGCACCTCTTGAATCCATAGTTACAAGTCATCCATTAGAACTTGTATGCATTGATTTTTGGTCCGCAGAGAACAGCAGAAATGAAAGTGTTGATGTGTTAGTGGTTACGGACCACTTTACAAAACTATCTCATGCATTCCAATGTCAGAACCAAACTGCAAAGCAAGTGGCACGCAAACTTTGGGACAATTTCTTCTGTATCTATGGATTTCCAGAAAGATTGCATTCTGATAGAGGCGCTAATTTTGAAAGTGAACCAATTAGTGAACTTTTACAAATTGCTGGTATTGAGAAATCTCACACGACACCATACCACCCTATGGGAAATGGTCAAGCAGAACGTTTCAACCGTACACTAGGAAGCATGCTGCGATCCCTACCACCAAGATCAAAGAACAAGTGGCCACAGATGGTTCATACACTAACCTTTGCGTATAACTGTACTGTACATGAAACCACAGGTTATCCACCTTTTTTCCTTATGTTTGGAAGAACTCCCAGATTGCCTGTTGATATAATGTTTAGGAATGTGTTAAGAGATGAAACGGTCAAGGACTATGATGAATTTGTTACCTCTTTAGAAGAAGACTTGAAGGAAGCAATTGCAATAGCACAGAAACATTCTAGCAAAGAGCAAAACAAACAGACAAGAGGATATAACCAAAGGATCAAGGGTTTACCAATCAACATTGGAGACCATGTTCTACTTGTGAATAAGAAAGAAAGAGGAAAACACAAACTTGCTGATATTTGGGAGTCAACTGTTTACAGAGTTGTTAACACCAACCCAAAGACGCACATTTTCCAGATACATGACTTAAAAACTGGAGAAGTCCGAGTAGTTCATCGCAACCTGATTTTACCAGTTAACTTTTTACCCATAGATTTGGGAGAAGAAGAACTGTCAGAAGTGGCTTCTACTTTGTCTGATTATGAAGTGGAGGAACAGACTGATGAACAACAGGTAGATTCCTTCAGTTATAATCACCATGGAAATACAGAGAGAATTCTTGACCAGACATTAGGAACTGAAGAATGCAGTTCGGTACTATTTGGTTCTGAGCTTTTGCAAAATGCCAAAGACACTGGGGTATCTCTACCGGAGGACATCCTAACAGACAATCTACCAGACTTTGATCCTTGCCATGGTATGCAAGACTTACAAACCAGGCATGAAGGTGACTTATCCAAGACATCTTTGTCAGAGGGTCAAATTGGACATTCTCAACCATCATCAGAGAAGAAGCAGACAGATCCAAGCCAATCTGATTCAAACAGGGTAACTCAGACAAGGGTTGGAAGAACTGTTAGACCAGTAAACAGACTGATCTGCTCAATGAATACCAAGATATTTAGTTTCCCAGAAGATGGAGAGTTACTAGAAGTAGTAGTACAGTAGTTCTTTATAAGGAAATAGATACATGTAGACGCCTAAGGTAGATGTTAGTAGAAAACATCTTTTTGCAGTATGTAGGTGCTGAGTTGAGAAGCACAAAGTTGTATGTCTTAACAAGGGGTTTCTGCTATATTTCTTGCATTAAGCATTGTGTAGATAGGCACTTTGCAATACTTGCTACGTGAGGGGAGTGCACACCCTCCAAGTAGTCCTTAAGTGGTCCTTCAAAAGAGAGTCCAAGAAACAGCTATCCCATACAGACATATGCTCATATACCTTAAAGTGTCCAAGCTGAAGTATACAATTCTGTTCCCATTGGAGTTTTCTATAATGTTATATTGTACTGTTTTTGTGTCATAGATTTGGTGAAATTCAGGAGGGGTGAAATGTAGCACAGTGATTTTTAGGCACATGAAGTTTCACCAAATATCCAGTCTGCAGGTTTGCAAGAGGGTCATACCAACATACAGGAGCTGCAGAAATGTACACTTGTTGAATATAGTTTAATTTGTTCAAAAGCTGTTAACAGAGTGTCAGGACAGGCAAAATAAACCTCTTTAATTGTGTCATTAGCTAAAACTGAGAAAAGTGTTAACAGGCTGAATCTTAGCAATGGACTCTTCCAGAAAGCCCCCTGTGTATTCCACCTGTTGGTTTGGTCTTCTCAGAGCAAAGATTGACTGTGGAAGAGGTAGGATCTCTGTGTGTTCTCTGAAGCTAAAGTAATCTGCTGTAAAAAGTTATGATCTATATCCATACTAGTTCTGTAGAATGTAAAGAGTTATATGTGTGCTTTTTAGCAGCCTGTAGGCCCTGCAGTACATGCTAGGCTGAGTAGATGATGTAAGTTAGAGAGCCATGTGCTCTTCCTGAGATGGCTGCTGTATGAGACATGCAGTGTTTCCCATCACCCTGCTGCAGAATCTCTGTAAAATGTTTTCTATTGTTCATTTTCATGTATGCTTTGTATATATATATATATATATCCTGTGACATGTATGTGGGAATGTAATATAATAACTGCCTGTTATGATATAGGTGGGCTGGTGGCCTGGCAGTATCCCAGATAGTGGCAGTGTTTCCCTGTTGTCTTACAGGTATGTTGCTGTTATGTTCATATATTATTGTTCTATGTAAAATCCACTATACGATCACTGTTTTATGATATTTTGTGAGTGCAAAGATTGACTGTGGAAGAGGTGGGCTGGTGGCCTGGCAGTATCCCAGATAGTGGCAGTGTTTACCTGTTGTCTTACAGGCTCCAGCCAAGTGCACTCCACCTCAATAAAGCTTTATAACACAGAAGGCCTGAGTGTCATCCCTTTCAGTCCACGTGGAGTTTATGCTGGAGGAGCTGGTGGCCGAGTGAGTGTGAAAGCTGGAAGTGTCGCAGATGGTGTAAGAAAGTGAGGGCTACACTTGCAGCTACACCCTCCCCCCCCCAGTGCCACGCCTGCCTGCAGGCAGGGGTGGCACAGGGGGGGGGGGAAATAGAAAGTGTATCAACTGCTGGTATGGGCATGAACATCAATTCATTCATGCCCTTACGTGTCCTACATGCCCTGAAACACGCTTGTATTCATGAATATTTAAGACTATGCAAGGTGTAGGCTGCATTGATCTGCTCCTATATTCATTTTGGTGAGCTTAGTAGTGAAAGAGACATTGCTACCTTGGTATTCTTATAGGATATATGCACTCTAAGTACACTTCACCAATTCCTCCTTCCTTTGTGCCACATACAAGAAGCTGAATATGATCATTTAGCTGCCGTTTGATAAGAATGAGGATTTTCAGCCACAGAAAGCTACAGCTGACAGCATTATAGTAAGAAAGCATCCATTCCTGCTCCCCTTTTAGGAAGTGGAATACTAAGCCCACCTTCTGCAGCTTCCCAGCAGTGACCTCTGGTGGCAGAAGAAAGCATGATTTAAAACAGATCTCAGTTGCAAATTGTATACCAGGATTTTGAAAGGAAATAAATAAAAAAAAATCAAAAAAAAAAAAATCAACGTGTGGCTTCTGCTATCTGCTTCATATATAGAGAAAAGAGGTGAAGTGCAAAGTACTATCATTTTAATGGATACACAGGAATGTGCACATAGGTCATATTATAACACTTTGATATGACTGCAGTTCAAAGTAGGTAAGTTGAAAGGAAACAGTTGACATATTTTTCATGACTAAATACATTATACTGCAGGAATAGGGCCCAACACCACCATGCATGGATTTACTCCTAAAATGTGTCCTCTGGAAATGAAAATAATCAATAAAATAGTCTAGTTAGTTGGAAAAATGAACCTATAAGTATGGAGTAAATCAATTGGTTAGAGATTAAAGGTGGCCACAAACGTTACAAATTTTCTGTTTGATTTTCTGTTTTCTGTTTGATTTTACCACAATTCAATGAAAATGATTGGATGTACAAGAAAATCAAACTTTTTTTTAATTTATTATTATTCGACTGAGAAATCTGATCGAATTTCCAGTTTTTCTACATTTTTTGAGATTGGACATGTTGGAAAATTCATGACAAGACACAGAATATTTATATTGCACTTTTGTCCTGGTGGACTCAAAGCGCCAGAGCTGCAGCCACTAGGACGTGCTCTATAGGCAGTAGCAGTGTAAAGGAGTCTTGCCTTAGATCTCCTCACTGGATAGGTACAGGCTGAACAGGAAGAGCTGAGATTTGAACCTAGGTGTCCTGTGTCAGAGGCCAGACCAACTTTTCCAGGAATTGCGCAGTGTGTGATGATTTGTCAGATTGTATTCAACCAGAATAAACCATATGTAACTATTCAGTACATGCCAAATTTTGTCTAAAGAACAATAAAATGGCATTATGAAAGAGTGTGTGTATATGTATAGAAAAAAGGTAAAAAGAATATGGTGTGGAATGGGAAAATAATATACATGGAAAAGTGATTCTTAGGTAGAATTATAATAAAATGTGACTGTATTGTACTTGTTTTTTTTAATTTAATAACAGAACTCAATGAGTGTTTGCAATAAATAAAAAAAGTTGTGATAAATGAAGTTTTAAGTAGCAGTGTGGTGTTCAGTGGTAATTGTAAGGCTAAGCACAGAAGGATGACGGCATGAGATATTGATAGAGGTACAGAGATTTAAAATGGTAAATATGACACAAAGGTTGATTATTAAGCAAAAGGTTTTTCAACTCAATCAGCTTTTTCACCATTTACAATATTTTGTCCTCAAAAAAAGATCACACACGTGTTATCTCAACTATTTTTTTTAAAACTTCCAATCAACTGAAAAAATTGGATCAGATTGGTCGAATTAAAACCAAATTTTTAAAAATTGTAACGTGTGGCCTTAACCATGTTACAATGATAGATTTTTCAGCCCTTGTGTACACAGTAAGGTTGATGTTAGCATTAATAGAAGCATGCTTTTAGTTATGGTGGGTCATTAAGTGTAATAGGCCATATTTAATGCATGTTGTACCCATTATGTGGCGAGCTGCATTTCTTCTTTTCAGGTAATTTGCGATCTTCTCATCTGATGAAAACACATGAATATTTAACACTGGAATTGAGGTTAAGAACATTTGCCAAAACCATGAACACATTATCGCCCTTGAAAATGATTAAAGATGATCTGCTAGACTAGCAAATAAAAATATTAACATTCTTTTAAAAATGGAATTGAAGTGAAGCAATGGTTTGAAATGGTATGTGATAGTATGAACAATGCTGGGAGCTAGTCTAGTTTAGGAGACCCAGAAGGAAACCTTATAGGGAACAGTTCTTTAATCACAGCTCCCTCTACAGCACTAAGGGCCATATCCAATACACTTTTTCACCTGAGTTTTTTCCTGGGAGATAATTTTTCATCTTCGATTTAAAAAATTTTTCTCGCACTTTTTCACCAAAAAAAGTACCAAAAAGTAGGTGAAAAAGTAATATTCATTTGTTTTAGTATTTCTTGCTTTCTGGTGGCTTAACAAGCATTTTATTGACAAGTTTATAAATATCACCTAGGAGAAAACTCAGGTGAAAAAGTTAATTGCATATGGCCCTAAGTGTTGTGATTGGACAAATAGCGTGGCCATAGTTTACTACAACATCTGTCCATCCAATCATGTTAGTAAAATGTCCCTAATCCCTATGAGGTTTCCAGCTGGGTCCCCTAAACTAGACTAGCCCCCAATGCGAGTTTCTCCACAAAATCCATGTCACAGTGAACCACTGGCCATTCATTTTACCACAATCAATTAAAATTGCAATTTTTTTTTTGTTGTTGCATAAAACCAATACATGGAAGTGAAAACACACAACAGAATGCACGCTGCTTCCCAGTACTGCAATGGCACTGTCACTCTAATGAAGTGACAGCATTTCTAAATACAATAAAAGCTATATTGTATAATTCTTGATGTTTAATACATTGTTTTAGCAAAAGTTGTGCCCAATTTTTGTCCCTGTGATTGGGTTGGGGTTTTTAAACACTGAGTTCTGTGAGGTGTGCCACCCTAAAAAAGTAGGATAAGATGATATTCCAGGGTGTTGTGGTTGCTTCCCATGCTTACTGCAGTATGTTTCCACTATTACTGGTTTCCCATATTTGATTGGTAAATAGATCTATATTGTCAAATTAATCACTTGGGCATTTGATTTGACAGTAAGTTCATATCAATATTGCACTACATTTGGAATCGTTCATGTACATCATCATAACAAACAACTTTGGTTTTTTTTATGTAAATATTCTCACCCGGTGCTCGCCTGATGATGTCACTATCATAACCTTCCAAAAGTTCTCCTGGATAACTTTCAGGAGCACTGGCTGTGCCTCCTCGATCGCTGCCCAGACTGGTGAGACTTCCAGACAAGCCACTAGACATTATACCTCCAAACGGTCTCCTACCGCCTGGCATTAATGTTGGTTCAGTACTTGAACCTGTTGGTAAAAATAGGTAGACTTATTTTATAATATTCACACCTTCTAGTTCTGGCATACTGGAACACCACTTTGTCCCATGAAATACATTTCAGATTTCAGTTGTCACATGTAAGTATATTAGGATGGATAGGTTAAAGACACCACCTTTGACACAGGAGACCAAGGTTCAAATGCTGTCTGGACCCAGTACATAATCAGTAAGGAGTCTTTGGGTATGACTCTACTGGTTACGGGTGGCCTAATGAGTACAACCTTAGTGGCTGCAGCTACAAGTGTTAACATTTTTATTTTATTTACTAAAATGTGATACACCTTTATTGAATTACCTTTAAAGAGAAACTCCAACCTAGAATTGAACTTTATCCCAATCAGTAGCTGATACCCCCTTTTACATGAGAAATATAATGCTTTTCACAAACAGACCATCAGGGGGCGCTGTATGACTGATTTTGTGCTGAAACCCCTCCTACAGAAGAAGCTCTGAGCACCGCGGTACTCTGGGCAAACTGCCACAATGTAACAATGTTCACAGACAGGAATTAGCTGTTTACAGCTGTCTCTAACAGCCAAAACAGCTAGGAGCAGCTACATAACCTGCCCACAGTAACAATGTCACCATGTAATACATGTCAGAATGTGAATCTGGGAGAGGAAAGATTTTACAATGAGCAAACACTGACTAAATCATTTATACATAATTATGGTAAAAAATGAAGCACTTTTTTTACTACATTATTTTCACTGGAGTTCCTCTTTAAACATAGTATATCTATAAAGGGAGATTTCACTAGCAATTGAAAGTCTGTTTTTAGTTTGCAATTCATTATCTGATAGAGGATTACTACTAACAGTTGACTTTTGATGATCAGTTGTCACAAGGTAACTGAGGTCCCTTTTTCACTAGAGTCAATTTGATCCAAATCGCAAAATGCTTGAGATTTTTAAATCGCTAGGTTGCTAATTTAACATAGGAATTGCAGTAGGTATTTTTCACTGCTGTGATTCGATTCTCTGCAGAAGCTTACTGGAGCGATTTTGAGAGTGATTTTGCAATGCAAATGAATTGCGTATGCAAAATTGCAATCGCATAACAAAATTAATTAAAAAATTGAAATCGCTGGCATTTGTGATATGCGATTGCTAGTGGAAAAGAGCTCTTAGTCCTGGAAATAGTAACAGCATCAACTCACAGTCCCTAAGTGTGGTAGGAACCATTTCATAGGCTAATAAGTAAAATTTACCTCAGAAGTATTAACTTACAGTATATTGTTCTGACATGCATCAGTTCAGTTCAAAGGTAGTGCAACCAAATAGGACAAAATGTGCAGGTCTTGAAAGATCCAGAATCTGACTACCATGGATATTAATGAGGAATACTTCTGATGCAGAGAAGGAGGCTATACCAGGATTGGCACTTGGATTGTCAGTTACCTCAGTGCTCTTACTTCATTAAACAGAAATATTACAAATAAGCTGTAGTGAGAATACCAAAGAAGCAATAACAGCTCTGTCACCTTGGGGGAAGTGAAATTAAATGCCTTATAGTCAAGGAGGCTCAAGCTTGTTGGTGGACTCTGGCTGGGGGAATAGAGGAGTAGGGAGGAGGAAGAAGCTTGGCATGGCCCAGGAGCTGCTGATGAACTTCTACACAGCTACCATTGAGTCCGTCCTCTGCTCATCCATCCTAGTCTGGTACGCTGGCTCCTCCAACAGCGACAGATACAAGCTGCATAGGGTCATTAGATCGGCAGAGAGAATCATCGGTAGACCTCTCCCCTCGCTCGACCTCCTCCACAACTCCAGATTACGATCTAGAGCACTGAGAATTGCCAGTGATCCCTCACACCCGGGACACCGCTTTTTCAGCCGGCTCCATTCAGGCCGCAGGTTTCGAGCCATTTACACCAGAACTTCGAGGCATAGAGACTCCTTTTCCTCCTTTGCCGTCAACCTTCTGAACTCCCTTCATCTCTAACGCCACCCCCCCCAAATGCTACAGTTGCCGACTGAAGGACTGTCTAGTGTAAAACTGTTTAAACTGCATCCTGCAGACTACCGCTATACCACTGCACATCTAACTATTAATATGTACTACTGATTATACTGTGTGTTTTTGTATAACTATGCCCTTATACTGTATGATTGTATGACTACGCTTTTTTCTTATGTTCATACTATGCTAATTTCTTATGTTGATACTACTCTCAATCTCTCTCTGAGCAATTGTATGTGCCAAACCCAATTCCCTGCACGACCCAGTCGTGCGTGGCGATTAAAAGATTTCTGATTCTGATTAAAGGGAACCTTAAGTGAGAGGGATATGGATGTTTCCTTTTAACCTCCTGGGCGATAATCCCGAGCTGAGCACATACATACATATTATATTATATATATATATATATATATATATATATATATATATATGTGTGTGTGATGTATGTATGCATGTATGTATGGAGTATGCATGTGTGGTGTCAGTGTGGAGTAGGTGTGTGTGATGTATGTGTTTGCATGGTGTGTTTAAAGGAGATGTGCTTATGTGTACATGTATGAAGAGTGTGTGTACATTTGAAGTCTTGTGACTATGCGGTTTCTCGGTCCGAGGGTTTCTGCGCACTTATAACACATATGCTTTGTGACTTTCTCCTTGCATTTTTACACACAAAAAATGCACGCATTTTCAGCAACAAAACAGCACAGTACCATAAGAGACTTATGTGTTACAAATACTTACCCTTGTGTGCTAACACTTCTGATGGCTACACACAGCATAGCTGTGCACAAAAATATGAAAGTGGACCTTCATATGCCCCTGCACATGGCTCACTTTGTGCAGTGTGTCAAAGCTGAAAGCACCACACATATAGTGTGCACAAACCCTAAAAGCTGGGTGCTCAGTACATGACACATGAGCATCATGCTCACCATTGCAATGCTGTCAGCTTTGCCACATTGCAAATTATGAGCGATCTTCATGGAAATATGACTTTCATTTAAACATGCACCACTGTGCAGCACATCATCAGTGGGGAAATGTGTTAACAGAGGAAACACACATTTCCTGGTCAAGTGTAGTGTATTGCGGCTGCAAACATAAGCACTGAAATACATATAAACACAATTAATGTTGGGAAACATGTTCTTGTACAAGTTGTCTAGTATGTACACACCCTTATGTAGGGGGTCAGACTTGTCTTTCAGTTTTCTGTGCGCTTTTTTCAGCATACCAAGGCCCATATGTAATTAACTTTTTCTCCTGAGTTTTCTCCTAGGAGATCATTTTTCATCTTCTGTTTAAAATAACTTTTCAGCACTCGGTTGAAAAAGTAGTAAAAAGTAAGTAAAATGTACTATCAAAATTATTCTGAGTATTTTCTTTGTTGTTGGCTTAAAGGACTTACGAGGCCAGATTTGTAAAAAATACATAAAAAAAGTTAGATACCTGTGCGTGTTTGCAAGGCACGGAGGACGCCGTCCGCGCCCTAAGTGCCGTTCCGCCTGGTCCCCGCTGCTTAATATGCCCCCGAACGACCCCCGACCGCACGGCCCGGGTCGGGCTCTCTAGCCTTCACAAAGATTGCGGCCGGTGCTGGCCGCGGCTGCGCAGTCAGCATAGCCGCGAGTGCGGCTGCGCAGCTCTAAGGCCAACTCCCCGATCCACGCTACTGTTACGTGGATCGGGGGGTTGGCCTTAGAGCTGCGCAGCCGCACTCGCGGCTATACGGACTGCGCAGCCGCGGCCAGCTCCGGCGGCCATCTTGGTACAGGCTGGGGAGCACGACCCGGGCCGCGCGGTCGGGGACCGTTCGGGGGCATATTAAGCAGCGGGGACCAGGCGGAACGGCATGGAGGGTGCGGATGGCGTCCTCCGTGCCTTGCAAACACGCACAGGTATCTAACTTTTTTTATGTTTTTTTTGCAAATCTGGCCTCGTAAGTCCTTTAAGGGCTGGTTCAGATGGACGTTTGTGCAGCGTTTACCGCCAGCGTTCGGGGCTTGGCGTTAAAACGCTCCCATTCAAGTGAATGGGAGCGTTTGTACCAAGCTTTTAGGCGCGTTTACACGAACGCGGCGTTCGTGTCCCGATTTTCACTGGCGTTCAAGGAGCCCCTGGAAGCTACATGTTGCTTCCAGAGGCGGTTAACCGTGACGGGTAATGTTCCCCTAGGGGAAGGAAAATCGCGACCGCATCCGAACGCAATGCGAACGCTGCTGAAAGCCCGAACGCATTGCCGCCGCGACGCCAACGAACGCGACGCCTCCAAACGTCCATCTGAACCAGCCCTAAAAGGCATTTTATTGTCATGTTTGAAAGTATCACCTAGATGAAAACTCGGGAGAAAAAGTGAATTGCATATGGGCCTAGGTGTCTTTTTATGCAGAAAAACATGCTCTTTTTTTCACAGCAGCTAATGTAATTGATAGAGAAAACTGATAACATTTGCAGAATTGTGTTGCAGGATGTCCGTTTTATTTTTCTGCATGTGAAATCCGCTGCATTCAAGTGTAAACTAGCCCATCGATTAACATGAGTTCTCAGTTTAAATGTTTTTTCTGTGCTGGAAACGGGCATGAAAACAGACAAGTGTGACCCTTGTTTGAGCGTTTCCCTCTCCCATTCCCCAAACCTAACGTTAACCCACTGTGATAAATATTCTTACCCCCAAACCTAAACTAGTTACTGTTCTAATAAATGAATCCCCACTAATACAAAAATATATATTTTCCTAAACCTATAACCTTCTCTGTGCTAAGTACCAACAACCCCCCTTCAGTGTAGGTAGCCAGATGACTCCTCCCCCTTTCCCTCTAGTATAGGTAGCCTGATACCTCTCCCCTAAAGCATAGGTAGCTAGGCGACTTCCTTAATTCCTCCCTTTACCACTCCCCCCTATCAGTATAGGTAGCCAGCTCGCCTCCACACTGCAGTCGCCATCAGTGTCACCTCTCCGCTTGTCTCCAGCGCAGAAGCTTTCTCTTCCCCTCCGTCTCCATCACCTGCTGCTGTACATCTGTCCCTCCAACCAACATCTTTCACTTGTGACTTGCAGGCATGTTACCAGCGAGTCAGACGGTAAGAGGAAGCTTCTACTTTGGAGACGAGCAGAGATGTGAGCGACTGGCGGCTGCTATTCCACATCTTCCGCTTTTAACTCCGAAATACTGCCCATACTAGCCGCCGGCCACAATGCCAACGTGCAGAGAGAGCAGGGCAGCCGATGCACAGGTGGCTGGCTGCAGAGAACCATGGTCAGTCACTCGCCTGAGCTCCCTGCACTGCAGCATTTGCAAGCTTGCAAATGCTGCACCAGTTTAGCCTGCTGCTTCGGTGCCCTTGCTCCTGTGGTGCCCTAGGACATGGCCTAGGTGGCCTTGGCCTAAATCCGGCCCTGGCAGCAAAGCAACCACGCCAACCATCTTGACACTACAATGTAGGTAAGCAGTTTGTGCCAGGCCTTACCAACAGATTTCAGCACAGTATGCCAGGGTGCAAAGTACAAACATTATTCAGAATTTGAATAAGATGAAAGCACTGAAAGCAAATCTTTAAACACCATAAAACAGTGCATTTTTAAAGTTTAATAAAACGTGCTCTTTTTACCTACAGAGCACATCTCATTTGATATTTCCCCACTTGAAATCCATGGGTAGCAATTCTCTAACAGGAAATGTTAAGAGGTGATCATGCATGAAATGTTCTTATTCATCTCTTCAAAGATCACTTCCCTTACAAAACAAGGAAAAATGATGATGGAGATGCTCTTGAAAAAAAACAAAAACATATATTACATGCAAGTCAGGAATACGAGTGGTGGAACACCGAAAGAATAAGTCAGCTTGAAATCTTACAATCCCTGTATAATCTACTGCTGGTAAATTACTTTGTGGCTTTTCTTTATATTCCTTTGCTGTAGTTCTTAAACATTACAGGCTTTGTGTATGTTTTATAGATCAGTTATTTTCGTGCATGCTGAACTATACATTTACATCAGAGTGTGGTAAATAAAATAGTAAGATCATTGTACTAACCATTCCAACAATAATCACAAAATTATAAACATAATTTACACATGATTTACACTCACCTAAAGGATTATTAGGAACACCTGTTCAATTTCTCATTAATGCAGTTATCTAATCAACCAATCACATGGCAGTTGCTTCAATGCCTTTAGGGGTGTGGTCCTGGTCAAGACAATCTCCTGAACTCCAAACGGAATGTCAGAATGGGAAATAAAGGTCATTTAAGCAATTTTGAAAGTGGCGTGGTTGTTGGTGCCAGACAGCCGGCCTGAGTATTTCACAATCTGCTCAGTTACTGGGATTTTCATACACAACCATTTCTAGGGTTTACAAAGAATGGTGTGAAAAGAGAAAAACATCCAGTGTGCGGCAGTCCTGTGGGCGAAAATGCCTTGTTGATGCTAGAGGTCAGAGGAGAATGGGCCGACTAATTCAAGCTGATAGAAGAGCAACGTTGACTAAAATAACCACTAGTTACAACCGATGGTATGCAGAAAAGCATTTGTGAAGCCACAACATGCACAACCTTGAGGTGGATGGGCTACAACAGCAGAAGACCCGACAGGGTACCACTCAACTCCACTACAAATGGGAAAAAGAGGCTATAATTTGCACAAGCTCACCAAAATTGGACAGTTGAAGACTGGAAAAATGTTGCCTGGTCTGATGAGTCTTGCTAGAGTCAGAATTTGGCATAAACAGAATGAGAACATGGATCCATCATGCCTTGTTACCACTGTGCAGGCTGGTGGTGGTGGTGGTGTAATGGTGTGGCGAATTTTTTCTTGGCACACTTTAGGCCCCTTGGCCAAAAACAATGCTCAGGTAGCCTGTGGCATTTAAACGATGCCCAATTGCCTATGTCCATCCCTTCATGATCACGATGTACCCATCCTCTGATGGCTACTAGAGATGGCCGAAATCTGAGATTTTAGGTTCGCGAACCTCCGTAAAAGTTCGATTCGCGCGAACTTTCGCGAACCGCAATACACTTCTATGGGGAGGCGAACTTTGACAACTAGAAACACTTATGCTGGCCAGAAAAGTGATGGAAAAGATGTTTCAAGGGGTCTAACATCTGAGTTTTTGCATGGATGAGTGGGATAGACGCCAAAAGTCCTGAGGAAAAATCTGGATTTGACGCAAAGCAGCGTTTTAAGGGCAGAAATCACATTGAATGCTATATTGCAGGCCTAAAGTGCTTTAAAACATCTTTCATGTGTATACATCAATCAGGGAGTGTAATTAGAGTTCTGCTTCACACTGACACCAAACTCACTGTGTAACGCACCGCAAACAGCTGTTTGTGTAGTGACGGCCGTGCTGGACTGGTGCGCACCATGGCGAGAGTGCAGATGATGGCGGCTTTCCAGCCCATATGATCGCCAGGCTGAGGTAGCTGAATGACAGAACAGTGACTGTCCAGCTGATCAAATTTGGTCTGTCCACAATGACGCAACAACCTCATTGTTGTGGGTGTGCGCCCCCTTCACCGCTGCAAGGTAATGATCATGAAGGGGAATTGGCACATGTACATGCCTTTTGTTTTGTTGTTGCAGCTACAGTGCAGCCAGAAAAATTAGGCAGGCATGTACACGCACCAGAAAAATTATTATAAAATTGAGGAATCCACCTGGAGTCCTGGACCCTGTTGGTGGTGGCGGAGAAGGCAGTCAACCAGCCTGCGGGCAGAGATGCTGTGTGGGGAGCGACTTAGTCTTGGGGCAGGTAGTCACACGGCGTCAGATGGACCCTTGACCCAACGCTGTGTGCCAGAGATGACACCACTTGCCTTTCGACATCACGGTACAGTTTAAGTATCACCCTTTTTGAGAAAAAATTGTGGCCTGGTATCTTCCACTGCGGTGTGTGGCTTTGCATTTGTGTGCTGCTTTTCCTCAGGTGGTCCATCCCATTGCAGTTTGTGCTTTGTAATCATGTGCCTTCGTAAGGTAGCTGACCCTAGGCGGGTCTTGGTCTTTCCACGGCTCAATTTTTGTTGGCAGAGAGTACAGATAGCATTGCTCTCATCTGAGGCAGACATACAAAAAAATTTCCACACCGCGGCACTGAGCCCTGGGGTGATGGCACTTAGGTGGTGGCGGCCGACAGTGTTAAGTGGGGTGCCAGAATCAGAGCAGGAGGAGGAAGACATGTCACGTTTCCGTGCGGAAGCTGAGAAAGATGAGGTTTTCTGTGTTAAATAGTCAACTACGTCCTTACAATATTGGGGGTTGATGGCACGTGCCTTCTTCTGAACACTGTACTGTGGTCGAGGGCCCCACAAAATCACAACAGCGTGACCTCGAACAGACCTGCCAGGTGGCCTGCCTCTGCCTTTTGTTTTGTCCATATTGGGGGGGTGGGGGGGGTGGTGAAGTGAAAGGTATGCACTGACTTGACTAATACAATGTGCAGTTACACAGGTGCAGTTAACAGGTATGCACGGAGTAGTATATCACACTGCGAGCACTCACGTAGGTAGGTGGGTGCATTGAACACAACAGGTAGGTATATGCAGTGATGGGTTTTACAATGTGCACCTGTCACACACAGACAGGTACCGGACAGGCAAAGTGACACTGCGTGCGCTCACGTGGGTAGGTTTGTGCACTGAAGTGAACAACAACAAGTAGGTATATGTAGTGATGGGTATTACAATGTGCACCTTTCACACACACAGGTAGTCACTGAATGTGGGCCTGGCAGTGGCACACACAGTAGGAATTACCAAGGCTGTCTATGCTACACAAGTGTCTGTGGGACACACACACACACACAAAAATAAAAAAATTAAATAAAAAAAAAGATCACAAGAACAAGATTAGCTCTCAAAAGATCTGTTGAGGGGTGCTTTTTTAGCAATAAGAATCAGCAAGGAGCAAGCTAACAGCCTACAAGACCCTAACTAATCTTTCCCTATAGGTCTCTGCACAGCAGCTCTCCCTTCTCTAATTACTGCAGGCACGCAAGTGAGTTCAATGCCTGACGCTGCCTGCCTTTTATAAGGGGGGGGGGGGCGGAGGGAGTGTAGCCTGATTGGCTACAATGTGCCTGCTGACTGTGATGTCAAAGTTTACCCTAATGATGCGCTATGGGGGCGAATCGAACTTCCGGAAAAGTTTGCGGTTCTTCATGAACGACCGAAATTTGCCGGGAACCGTTCGCCGGCCAACAGTTCGGGCCATCTCTAATGGCTACTTCCAGCAGGGTAATGCACCATGTCACAAAGCTAGAATCATTTCAAATTGGTTTCTCGAACATGACAATGAGTTCACTGTACTAAAATGGCCCCCACAGTCACCAGATCTTAACCCAATAGAGCATGTTTGGGATGTGATGGAACGGGAGCTTCATGCCCTGGATGTGCAACCCACAAATCTCCATCAACTGCAAGATGTTATCCTATCAATATGGTCCAACATTTCTAAAGAATGCTTTCAGCACCTTGTTGAATTAATGCCACGTAGAATTAAAGCAGTTGTGAAGGCGAAAGAGGGTCAAACACCGTATTAGTATGGTGTTCCTAATAGCCCTTTAGGTGAGTGTATAATTAAAATAGGGGCAAGGAAAGCTAGTGTAAATGTGGAACAGTTGCCAGGGGACCAGTTGGTCTCTCTGGCTTTGCTATAGTTTTGCTTGCACCAGTTATCAGCCTCAGCAGGTATGCTGTACACAATAAACAGTTTACTTACAGTAAACTACACACATATACCGTATTTCGAGGCGTATAAGATGCTCCGGCATATAGGACGCACCCAGGTTTAGAGGGCAAAAATCAGGGAAAAAAATAATCGAAACCTGGTCTGGAGCGTCTATATATCAGGAGCATCTTGTACATGTCCTCCCCCAAATGGTGTCCTCCTATGTTCCTCATGTGTCCCCATGTGTCCTCCTGTATGCCCCATGTCTCCCCCTGTATGCCCCATGTCTCCTCCCTGTGTCCTCTGGTGTGACCCCCTTGTCCTTCCATGTCCTGGACTCCCCTGTGTCCTCCTGTTAGACCGCTGTGTCCTGTCAGCCCCCTGTGTGTTCCTGTCAGCTCCCTGTGTGTTCCTGTCAGCCCCCTGTGTCCTCCTGGCAGCCCCCTGTGTCCTCCTGGCAGCCCCCTGTGTCCTCCTGGCAGCCCCCTGTGTCCTCCTGGCAGCCCCCTGTGTCCTCCTGGCAGCCCCCTGTGTCCTCCTGGCAGCCCCCTGTGTGTTCCTGTCAGCCCCCTGTGTGTTCCTGTCAGCCCCCTGTGTGTTCCTGTCAGCCCCCTGTGTCCTCCTGGCAGCCCCCTGTGTCCTCCTGGCAGCCCCCTGTGTCCTCCTGGCAGCCCCCGTGTCCTCCTGGCAGCCCCCGTGTCCTCCTGGCAGCCCCCTGTGCCCGTTTGGCATCCCCCGTGTCCCCGCTGTGCCTGGCTCGTGTTCCTGCCTGCGCGTCTCCTCTCCCCCCTTGTGTCTCTGTGGCCCCCCCAGTGCAGCGGTGGCAGCAACAGCTTACCTCCTCCATCTTGCCCGCGGCGAATCAAGACATCTGGCTTCTCCGTGCGGCTTCCTCTAGTGTCGGGCATCTAATGACGCGTCATCAATGACGCGTCATTAGATGCCCGACACTAGAGGAAGCCGCACGGAGAAGCCGGATGTCTTCAATCGGCGCGGGCAAGATGGAGGAGGTAAGCTGTTGCCACTGCTCGCACGGGGGGGCCACAGAGACACAAGGGGGGGGAGGAGACGCATCAGGGGGGAAGCCAGGCACAGCGGGGACAAAGGCAGGGAATCCCCGATGGCGGCGGGTCGGCGGTTCGTATCGGCGGGCGTTCGTAAGTCGGGGATTCCCTGCCTTTGCCGTATAAGACGCAGGGACTTTTTCTCCCCACTTTTTGGGGAGAAAAAGTGCGTCTTATACGGTATATAAAAAATATATATATTTTTATAGGGTCTTTATCAAACAGCACAGTGATCTCTGATGGTCTGAGTTGTAGACAACTGCAATTAGCTGATGACCCAAGGTGATAACAGGGTCTCTGCACAGTATCAATACAGGGTTGTGAATCATAAGTTTCACATTCAGACATCCCTAGTCTCCAATTATGCTTAGTACCCTTATTATATATATATTGAAACATGTACAGAAAATAAATGGGTTTTGCCTAGTGAAACAAAATTTGCTTCTTGCAACAATCACAGTACTAGGAGATACTGGCTCCAGCCTGCTGATCACCTGACATCTAACTGCTAAACAGTAACCAGCACAACTGCCATCTACGTGTTTACTATTTACCTGCATCAGTGTATATACAATATATTTATTTACAGCTTAATTTCCTTTTCATCTGAAACGGTCATCTTCCTGCCAAATGTAATCATGCAAGGAAAGCTTTAAGGGCCCATTCACACTGAACATGGATTACAATGGTTGAGGAACAGTATATTTCAATATATGTGACACATCCGTTGAGTCAGCATACTGCTAGCCATGCTTTATTATGGTGCCACACTGCTCCGCCCTAGGTGTGATCAGGAACATTCCTTCTAAGGGCCCGTTCAGACTACAAAGTGCGGACCGCAACGCATGCGGACCGCAACGCGTACGAACGCACGCCATCCGCGTTCGTATGCGTTGCGTGGCTGATCCCATCACTGAAAAGTGAATGGGACAGCCGCGCGTTTTTGTAAAATCTGCGTGCAGCATGCGTTCCCGGACCGCACAGGTCCGGAACGCATGCTGTGTGAACATCAGACATTGCACTCTATGCAATGTCTGATGTCCTGCGTGTCGGCCCCCCCCGCACGCGTTTCCAAAACGCATATGGAAACGCGTGCAGTGTGAACGGGCCCTTAAAGGGAAAGTCCAGTCTGCAGCACTATAAGGGCCGGTTCACACTTGGCGCTTTGCCTGTGATCACGTTCGGCTCCGCAATCGCGATTTACGGGCAAACTCTCGCAATTCAGCGCGGTTTGCGCTTGCGATTCCCATTCAATAGAATAGCTGCATGCAGCGCGTTTGCGGTTGATAAAATAGCAACCACTGCAGTGTGAATGTATCCATAGGGCTAGATTGTAGCAGCGCTTTGCTGATCTCCGGTGATCAGCAAAGCGCTGAAGAATCACCCCAATGTGAACCAGCCCTTATAGTGGTCATGAGTGTTGTGTACCACTTCTAGTTTAAGGCAAGTGAAGTGTGGTCCGGTGTTAGTCGAGCAGCAGAAACGCAGACATCAAACCAACAAGTATTGGATTCTAAAAATACTTTACCTTAATGACTAGCTGTACATGGTTTACTGCAATCTTTCAAAGCCAAGTTTCTTCTTCAGGCGCTATACAGAACTGGATCAGAAAGATTCTGCTCCAGTTCTGTATAATGCCTGAAGAAGAAGCTTAAAGTTTTGAAAGCTTTTAATAAACCATGTACAGTGGTCATTAAGGCTATTACCAGAATAAACGCTTGTTGGTTTGATGCCAGCATATGTAGTTCTAGTTTATATGACTTGTAATTTGTTATCAGGAACTTGAAGTGTAAACTTATCTCGCTATTTTACATACACTTTGCAAAAAGGAAGCTAAATATGAATATATGTTACCAGTGATACCACAGAAATCTACTTGGTAATATCACATGGAATAACATATGATAACTCCCCCTCCGCCCATTTTTTTTGTATATCTATTACCAGTTTTATTAACAATTGTTTTAATACAAAAAAAAGTGCAACAAAGGCTACAGTAATTCATAATAAGACTAAACTGAAAATTAAAATGGGTACAAAAAAACTCTCCATGCAACACACGGCATAATTATTGCAACTGGCTTCAGTGGGTAGGAGGTTGGCTGCCAGGGAGTTAGCCAAGATGCCCTTCTCTTCTCAGGAGGGATTTTGACTCTTCTCAGGAGTACTTCGCTGCAACGGGGAAATGTCCCCATATACAGCCTTGGAGGAAGTGAAGTTGAAATCAAGAGCCCAATATGGTGTAGTATGCCAAAATTGATTGGATAAATGAAACAGTGAGATGGTAATACTCACAAACACGGGTTACCACCTAGGTAACCACTCATTAGGCAGGTGAGGAGATTAGACCTGTCCTCACCCAGGATTAAGAAGTCGCTCTCTGTAGATAGGAAGAAAGGGGGTAGATCACCCCTGCACCTGGGGTGGACTCAAATATATTGGTAGGTGAACAGAGGCGCCAGAAGGATAAAAGTACATAACATTTTTAAAAAATTGCTGGGAGGAAGTGGTGGACTCGCCTCCGTTAAAGCAGACACCAAGGACTGTAAATATATAGATATACACATTTATTGAAAATACCCCAAAGATGCAACGCGTTTTGCGGGCACAGCCCACTTTTTCAGGCAATAAGCAGGGGATAAACAATAGCAATTCAGTTATAGCAAGCAGAGCAGCTCACGTCTATTTGAAACAGCAACTACAAATGTGTTCCCACTGCCTTTGCCCCATGCCAATTTGATGTTTACAATTGCATCATATTTGCAAGTGTCGCGAGCGATGTCACTAGTGTTGGGATTCTTAGTTATATTTATCTTTTGGGATTCCATACCACTAGATTTAGGACCATCAGTTCCAGTAATGTTTATGGCTGATGGTCCCTTGTAGGCCTAACATCTGACCAAAAAATATCCAGATTCACCCTTGGTTAGTGTCCCTACCACACAGCAAAGCACTTTTTGTACATTTCTATTTGTTCATGTCCAATATATATACTGTACATAGATAGATAGATGGATAGATAGATAGATAGATAGATAGATAGATAGATAGATTTTTTTTTAATATATTTTTATAATTTTCCTTTAGACCAGGTTTTTATTCAGTTGTTGGTTCTTACTTTTTGCCTGTTTGGAAGTTTTGTGTAAAATTCTCAATGTGTTTTTATTACCTTTCCTTGGGCAAAATGTATAGCCCATTTTTTTACCAGATCAATCAGTTATTACTTTTCAGGCAGACATTCTTCTGCCTAAACATTAAGGCTACATTTCCACTGTAACATTGCTTTTTCATGTCAGCAAAAATCATATTTTTCTGAAAATCAAAAAGCATGCTATTTTACCTGCGTTTTTATGCAAATTTCTGCAATGACCCTAATTTACATGTTCATCCTAGTAACAGCATGCCAAGTTCCTTTTCCTGTTATGAATATGGATGCACTTAAATGCGATTTTTTTGCATTGTATAAGAAAAATCGTATGAGGCATGAAAAAATATATAACAGGCTGTCGTTTTTTTTATGCATACAATTTCACGCGAAAATTCACATAAAATGCAAACTAGCCCACTCACAATCATTGTTTTTTTTTTTTTTTAATACAAATGCGGATTTCCATTGCAAAAGTTTGTGGAAGAATTGCACAAGTGGAAATCTAGCTGTAGACCACACGTATTTTCACTTCAGTTTATTGCGTTGAGCATAAGCGTCGGGCCAGGACTCGGGCCAGTAACTCGCCCGACTAAAGTGTGGATATGCTGAAATGCGTAGTGATGTCACTGCCACACGGAAGTCCACCAGGTGAACTTGTGTGTTACCACCTGGACCACCACCCCTGCTGGCCACAGTGGAGGGGAAGGCAACCTCCTTTGGACGTTTGTTGGGCAAGTTCCCTAAGAGATGTTTGTTTACTACTGGTTTGCAGTAAGTTTTTGTTTATTGCATGTCAAGCCATTAAGTACTTGAGGACCAGAGGTTTATACCCCCCTAGTGACCAGGCCATTTTTTACAACTCAACACTGCGCAGCTTCAACAGTTTGTTACGCAGTCATACAACTTAGAACCCAAATTAATTTTACCTCCTTGTATTCCCCCTAATAGAGCTATCTTTTGGTGTTTTCTGATTGCTGCTGCAATCTTTAGTTTTTTTGTCATGAAAGATTTTTTTTTTTACCCCATCACTCCCCCCCCCCCTAAATTGGCCCTAGACTGCAATTCATACACAACAATTAGATTGTGAGCCAATCAGAGGGACAGTTAACCTCTTGGCGACCAGTTAACACCAATTGGCGTAAATTGGCGTCTGTGGGTTTCCATGGAAACGGCCACTCGTTCGAGCGGCCTTTCCATGTCCGTTCACGGAGGGTGTCTCCGTGAACAGCCGGAGAGCCGTCGATCACGGCTCACCGGCAAAATGTAAACACGCGGGGAAGAAATCCCCGCTGTTTACATCATACGGCGCTGCTATGCCGGGGATCGCCGGCATATGATAGGCTGAAGCCTATCCTACAATGCGCAGGACGGATATCCGTCCTGCGCCGCTCAGAGGGGAAGGGAGAGGGAGGGAACGGGCGAGAGGGCGGAGAACGCTGTGGAGGGGGGCTTTGAAGAGCCCCCCCCCCTGCAAAGCGCAGCAAGCCGGCGGTGATCAGACCCCCCCCAGCAGGACATCTCCCTAGTGGGGAAAAAAGGGGGTAAGTCTGATCGCCCTGGCATAATCCTGATCTGTGCTGCGGGCTGGAGAGCCCACGCAGCACAGATCAGAAAGAAATCCCCTGGTCATCAAGTGGTTAAGTAACAGGGCTTCCCCCTGTACAGCGCTGCGCTAGATCACAGAGCTGTACAAATGTAATTTGCTTTTTTTTTTCTTCTTTAATCCAGCCCGCCAGCTCAAATCGCGGCTGGCAGGCGGATGTCGGATCCCCGCTCTGTTGTTGTGCAGGGAACATGCGCGCAAGCTAGCGTTCCCTGCTAATCCCACCCACCGCACGCTGATGCCAATCTGAGTTAGGCGGTCCCCAGCGAGCCACTCTACCATCGGGGTGAGGTGGTCGGGAGGTGGTTAAAAATGTGTTACACACTAGAGTGCTCCTCCTCCGTTTTGTTCTCTTCTCTTGAGCCAGGGCTGAGGAGTAGCCAGGGCTGAGGAGTAGCTTGTGAGCGCACCTTAAGCCATCACCAACATGTTGTATTTGTAGCGCAAGATTTCACAATTAGAAAACAAAATAAAAATGGACTTCAGTGTTTGCAAGAAGTAGCACAAAACTGAAACCCAGAGGACAAATCTGTTGTTCTCACATTAGTTTTCATGTATTAAAACTTACCGGAATCAATCCTATTTTTTCTGTTCTTTTCTTCTTTAGATTCTAACGTTGAAGATTTATCATCAACACTGGAGCAGCTTAATTCAGAGTCACTTTCACTATCACTGGAGGCCACTGAAAGCAGAAAATACACATACCAGTGAATTTAGTTGAAAACTAAGAAATGGAGAGTCCTGAGTTCATGAGTCTTCTCCTTGGTAATATTTTCACACACTGGCTTAAATTCACGGAGCATTATCAAACGTTTATCAAACACTTTATCAAACGTTTGATAATTTACCTCATGGGTAAAATCTCATTTTGAATTCACTAAGGTGTTATAGATTTGTTGAACGCACGGCCGGCCTTTGACCTGAGCGACCGGAGCGATCGCTCAGGGCGCCTGGCCGCCGGCTTTCAGGGGGGCGCCGCACCGCACTCCTGCCGCCCTGGCCGCTTATTGTTAATTTTTTGGCTGTGATCTGCTGCAGCGGCCGTACGTACATACAGCTCCCCTGGCTGTATGTACAGTAAAACAGGGAGCGCACCTACCCCCACCCGGCCTAGCCGCTCTCAACGCGATCGATCGCATCTCCCTTTCCCCTCATGCACGCAGCGCATTGCACGTCAGATGCGCCCAGCGTGCAATGTCATTGGAGCTCATGTGTGACGAGGCGGCGGCGGCACATGTTCATAGTGCCTGCTTTCCCAGTCCCCGCTGTATTCATACCGCAGCCCCGACAGTGCCTTCCCTGCCATGTGAGTAGAAGAGAACAGAGCCAGCATGGCAATCAGGAAGGCCAAGGATTGCAGGTATGAAGATAGAGCAGCTTACGCTGCTGCGCTGACACCTTCTCCCTCAGCTACAGACTGGATCAGGCTCCTCCTCAACACTGTGCTATGGTTCCAGCCAGACTGACAGAGAGTGTATTGCACACATACAACGGAGGTCTGAGGTGATATTTTTTTTCCTTTTAATTTCGATCTTTCTGTCTAGCACTTGGGGAATTGTGATGTGGCTTTATGGGGGAGGGGGGGGGGGGGGGAGGATGGGTCGGTGTGTGTTACTGGAGTAGGTTTATTGGGAAGGGAAGGGTCTGCATGTGTAGGTGATTTGGTTGTAGTGAGGGGAGGGAGAGTAAGTGTGGTGTTAGTGAAGTGGGTTTATTGGGGGGGAGGGGGTTAGAGAAGAGTATGTATGTGTTTGCAGCCAGTGTGGGCTTATTGGTGGGAAGGGTCTGTTTGTGTAGTGATTTGCAGTGATCCCCCCCACCCCCATTTATTTATTTTTTTATTTTACTGCCCGAATAGCTTAAGAAAAATAGAACAAAGACGTTAACTTACCTGGGGTTCCTTCCAGCCCCCTGGACTCTTACTGTGGCCACAACATCTTCCTGATCCCCTCTGGCAAGCAGCGTCAACCCCTGTGAAGTTGCCCAGTTGCAAGGTACTGCGCATGTGCGGCCGCGTGCACCCTGGTCGCACTCCCACTATCAGGAGCGCTCTGCGCATGCACAGTAGCAATTTCCACATACTGCACAGAGTGCTTCTGCCGGCGGTAGTGCGACCAGGGTGCATACAGCTTAGGGCTACACATGCGCAGTAGCCACCGACTGGCGGCGACAGACCAGCTTTGCGGGGGTTACTGCTGCTGGCCAGAGGGGGTTAGCAGGATGTCGTGGGCACAGTATGTGTCCAGGGGGCTGAAAGAAGCCCCAGGTAGGTTGAAATCCTTTTTTTTTTTTTCTTTCACTTAAGTTTTCCTTTAACGAAAACTTTCTAATTACAAGCATTTATACTTACCTGGGGCTTCCTTGCTGTCCTCCTGGGCTCGTCCGTTCCTCCCATCTGGCCTGGTTAAAGCTGCAATTAGGCTTAGTTCCGCTTCGCTGTGCATACGCAGTAATACCAAACTACCAGGCTGGACAGGGAAGAAGCGGAAAGGACCAGGAGGATTTGAGGGAGCTCACAGCCTACAGAGGGCAGGAGAAAAGACCCAGGTAAGTATAAATGCTTGTAGTTAGAAAGTCTTGGCTTTCCTTTAAAAAACATGCTATATACAGTTAGGCCTCGTTCAAATTGCGTTCCAGGTGCGTTTGCTTTGGGCGTTTTTTAATGCTTTTTTCCCCTTCCCCTGGTAAGCATTTTTGTGAACTTGTAAAAGTGTGTGTGTGTGTGCGCGTGTGTGCACGCGAAGAGGATGAGGGGGGGGGGGCACCAAAATCTGGTTACGCTCAGGGCGCTTGGAAACCTAAGGCCGGCCCTGGTTGAACGTTTTATCGGTAAAACATTCGATAAATATATAACACCTTAGTGAATTTAAAATGAGATTTTACCCATGACGTAAATTATCAAACGTTTGATAAAGTGTTTGATAAACGTTTGATAATGCTCCGTGAATTGAGGCCACTGTCGATAAAATGCATTTTAAGCCATCAGCAAGCAAGAAAATACCCTCACTTCTACCTGCTTTTTGCTACTTTTTTAATTTTAAAGTATTGAAAAGTTATTTTAAAGAGAAGATGAATAAAACACCTCCTAGGCCAAAATACAGTAGAAAAAGTTAAAGGGGAACTGAAGTAAGAGGTATACGGAGGCTGCCATATTTATTTCCTTTTAAGCAATGCCAGTTGCCTGGTAGCCCTGCTGGTCTATTTCTCTGCAGTAGTATTTGAATAACACCAGAAACAAGCATGCAGCTAGTCTTGTCAGATCTGATTTTAAAGTCTGAAACACCTGATCTGCTGCATGCTTGTTCAGGGACTATGGCTAATAGTATTAGTGGCAGAGGATCAGCAGGGCTGCCAGGCAACTGGTATTACTTAAAAGGAAATAAATATGGCAGCCTCCGTATACCTCTTACTTCAGTTCCCCTTTAACGAAGTCAAAGCCCAGATCTCAATCCGACTGAGATGCAATTGGGGGACTTGAAAAGGGTTATAGATTACAAGAAAATGCAAACATCCACAGCTGAAAGAATTCCTTATTGTAAAACATTTCTCAAACTGGTAGTTGGCTACATCTCAATTCAGATGTTTTAGGCAAAGGGGGTAACACTAGATATCGGGGGGGGGGGGGGGGGGTGAGAGAGAGGTAGTATGTCCTATTTTTTTTACTCAGTTAGAATATACAATTTTGTTTAAATCTTTTGTTTAATGGCCAAAAGCAAGTAGTTTTGAATCAGGATGATACCATGTACAGTATTGGCTAACAGAGATAAGTCAATAAATGGTATCATCCTGATTCAAAATGTCTTGCTTTTACTGATGGCTAACACATTACAACACTACTGCTTCTTTAAAGCAGACCTGTACTCAGAACATCCTCTTTGCTCTTAAAGATACGCAACGGCATAATAACCTTTAACCAGTTCACCCCCAAGTGGTTTTTAACGGACAAGAACAATTTTCACCTGTCAGTGCGCCTCCCTTATATTCCCTAATAACTTTATTACTACTTATTACAACAAAAAGATCTATACCTCGCTTTTTTCGCCACCAATTAGGCTTTCTGTGGGTAGTACATTTTGCTAAGAATTTTTTTTTATTCTAAATGCGTTTTAATGGGAAAAATAATAAAATAATGGAAACAATTCATTTCTCAGTTTTGGCCATTATAGTTTTAAAATTAAACCTTCTCCTGTAGATAAAACCAACACATTTTATTTGCCCAGTTGTCCCGATTATTAAACCATTTAAATGATGTCCCTATCAGAATGTATGGCTACAATATATTATGTGGAAATATAGGTGTTATTTTTCCGTTTTTTTTGTTTTGTCCTGTCCATTATTACAAGCCCCTATGTAGTAAATTTATAGTAATATTCCCTCATAAAATACAGATTAAAAAAAGCTGAGTCCCTAAAGCAACTATTTAAGGTTTTTGGTTTTTTTTAAACTGATTTTTACAAGTGTTTTTTTTTGGGGGGGGGGGGGGGCGGAGGGGGGGGGGTTGGAAGTGTAAGTTATTAATTTTATTAATATTGTGTATAAGTGTATTTGTATGTATGTGCCTGTATGTGTAATTTTACTTTTTGGCCACAAGATGGCGCTAGTGAAGACTCCTGTTTTATAGGAAGTGTTCACTTTTTTTTTCTTTAACATTTTACTGAACTGTGACGGCTTCCTGTTTTATGAATGGACGTGGCCGCTGATCGCGGTCATGTGCATTCATTCCAGGCGTTGCGATTGGGTAGAGGGCCACTCAGTCCTCTTCCCCAATCATGGAAGACGGAGTCATGACGGGTAATGGCGGCAGAAGTGGCGTGCACAAGTGTGGAGCAGCGGGAGTGAGCGACTTATTAAAACGTCTTGTTGCCATTAACAGGCTCAAACAGGACGTTTTAGTAAGTCAGTTTGCCATTAACTGGTTAAACAAAAAACATTTCTTTGTTACAGCTAATACAAATCCTGAAATAAATTCTGCACTGTTTCTACTTCCTGATTCATGGAAGCAGATTTATGGTTAACAACCTGTGCTTTCAAATGAGCTTATCTGCCATCTCTGCCATGGCATTCAGGTGACACAGGGGAGAGATCAGATTACAACTTGTGATTAGACACAAATGAGGGGGATTTAAAGAGGAACTCCAGTGAAAATGATGTAGTAAAAAAAGTGCTTCATTTTTTACCATAATTATGTATAAATGATTTAGTCAGTGTTTGCTCATTGTAAAATCTGTCCTCTCCCCGATTTACATTCTGACATTTATTACATGGTGACATTTTTACTGTGGGCAGGTTATATAGCTGCTCCTAGCTGTTTTGGCTGTTAGAAACAGCTGTAACAGCTATTTCCTGTCTGTAAACATTGTTACATTGTGACAGTTTGCCCAGAGTACCGAGGTACTCAGAGCTTCTTGTGGGAGGGGTTTCAGCACAAAATCAGTCATACAGCGCCCCCTGATGGTCTGTTTGTGAAAAGCATTATATTTGTCATGTAAAAGGGGGTATCAGCTACTGATTGGGATAAAGTTCTATTCTAGGTTGGAGTTTCTCTTTAAACAAGCTAAAGTCTCGAAATACATACGGGTGCATTTCTCTATGTTTTCCTTCTGTCCTGTGCAAGAGTTCAGGGCCACTTTAATTAGGAAATCATATTATTAATTTTTGTTGTTTACCTGCAATCAAATCATTTTTTTTTCGAGAGACAAAAAACAAAAAAACTACTAATATGTGAATACTTATTTATGAAGAACCTGAATATTTAATGGGGTGTCCTACTTTTTTTCAACATAACTATGTCAATACGCATGCGCAGGTGCCTGTATTTCCATCTCTGTATCCTAAATAGAGAAAGTTTATTTTTTGTATGTAATGGTCATTTTTGTTCTTTTTTCATTTTCTTAGGTTATGGGATATAAAATTAGTTGGAAGTAGCTATTTATTGTTATGCCCTAATATTTATATGCTTACAATTCAAAGCACTTTAACAAAGTTAAAACTGTAATATGTATCATTTTTAATTATGGTAATATGAATTGTACAAAAATTTTTAAGAAAGTCTTTGACGCATTTGCATATGCACAATTACCTTCTAAGAGCACATTTATGGATCCAAAATTACAATATGAATGCCTCCTATAATGAGGATTAAAATGTTTCTAGGTAAAAATAAATAAATGTTATTTTAAAGAGTAACTTCAACCTAAACAAACATACTGTCAGTAAGTTACATTAGTTACGCTAATTAAAATAGATAGGTAATATCATCTCTAACCCACCCTGTTTTAAAAGAACAGGCAAAGGTTTGTGATTTCATGGGGGCAGCCATCTTTTTGGTTGAAAGTAGGTGAAAAGGGAGCATGAGACAGTTCCAACTGTCCTGTGTCCTGATCACCCGTCCCAGCTACGCACGCTAGGCTTCAAATCTCAAATTCAAAATAACAAATTTGCGTCAAAACAGCAGAAGGAGAACAACATCATCATCAGAAATCCCATCATGCTTTGCACAGCATCAGAGGAAAAATGCCTGGGAAGATTTCTTTGATGGGTGGAGCTTAGCTTCTGTGCAGCTAAAAATGAGGCTTGGGTAAAAAAACAAAGTTCTGATGCTGTGAAACTGTTAAAGAAACATCAAGCCTTTTCAGTACTGCCGAGTAGATTTTTAGTCTTGAGGTTCACTTTAAGACCATTTAAAAGCAGCAGTTCACCTACTATTAGGCCTGGAACCCACTGAAATCAGCAAACGCAAAACGCAACCGCTAGCGTTTTGTCTGAGCGGTTTGCAAGCGGATTCATGCGCGTTTTTGGTCGTGTTTTGTAACATTGTATTTTTTTGCCCAGCGGGTGCGTAGCGTTTTGCGTTTTTATCCTGATTGGTCCTGTGAATTATTTTTCATTTTGGTACAGTGTGCTGAACCGCAAAACGCTAGCAAAACCGCTCAGTTTAGGTTTTGCTGAGCGTTTCCGCTAGCGTTTCAATACTTTACATTGAAGCGCTAACGCTCCCAAAATGCTGCACGTCCTGCGTTTGCGTTTCTGGGAAACGCAAACGCTCCTGTGGAAGTTGCCCCATCCATTAACATCAGCTGAGCGTTTTGGCAAAACACTAGCGTATCGCAGCGCTGCCAAAATGCTCAAAAAAACGCTCTTGTGGGTTCCAGCCCTTACAGGGGCGTGGTAATAAAAATGCTGCAGTTAGTGGCAGTGCATTTGTGATTGGGTAAAATTGTTGTGTCTCAAAGATATCTCTGCTGAGTTTGACAGCAGTTCGGCTAAATTAGTGCACTTTTTTTGCGATTTGGTAGGTCCCAAATCTGAACATTGATTAAATTAACCCATTAGCATCTTCAAGTGAACTCTCTCATTTGAGACAATGCACTGCTTCTGACCTCAGCCAACAGAGTTTGTTGTGGTGTACATTTTGGTGATGGTGTAAATAAAGCTGAAGTCCTCTGTTATTGTCTCACTGCCCCAAGTGACAAGTCGCCATAAATACACATTACAGAACTACTAGTTAGTAGCAAGGAAATTAACAAATAAATACAATAATGTGCTAAAACAAATTGTCTTGGAGCACTTGCAAGCCTCTAAGGCCACATACAGACATCAGACTATAGTCTTTGGAAACTGAAAGATCACAGACCAATCTTACCACCCTTCATG